>NC_056725.1:1208920158-1209045158 GCF_019279795.1 Protopterus annectens | reverse complement strand
TTGAGGTCTGAAGATGATGAGGGCTCAAAAGGTGGTAATGTGAGATGAGACAGAACTAAATTTAAATCCCAAGGAGAAAGGGATTCCTTAAAGGAAGGTCTTAATAAGGAAGCACCTTTTAAGAAGGCAATACACAACCTGTGTGAAATTAAGTTGGAGATAGAATCACCAATGTGGAAATCTGATATTGCAGCGAGTTGAACCCTGATGATTGCTGCAGCTGAACCTTGCTGGAAGAGTTCCACCAAAAATTCCAAAATAGAATGGATAGGTGCAGAAAAGGGATCAATGTTCCTGTTTTGAGCCCAAAAGGAAAACCTCTTCCATTTGCTAGAATACAGTTTTCTAGTGGAAGCTTTATGAGATGACATTAAGATATGTTTAACTGTAGGAGTGAAATTGTGAAGTCTGACTAAATTGGGAAGTGGAGCAGCCAAGCTGTCAATTTTATGATGTGGAGAGAAAGATGAAGCTCCTCTGACATATGAGTCAGCAGATCTGGAACTGGGTCCAGAGTCCCAGGCTTCTCTTGAAGATGAGGCCAAAGGAAGGAGAACCAAACTTGGTGAGGCGAGTAAGGAGCAATGAGAATTATCCTGCTTCCCAAGTACTGTGCTTTCTGAATGACTTTGGGTGTCAGAGGAAATGGAGGAAAAGCATACAAAAGTCCCGAGGGCCAATCGTGAGCAAGTGTGTCTCTCGGTGTCTCCCCCGGAGGGGGGATTAGGGTAAAGTAGTTGCTGCACTTGGCATTCATGGGAGTGCAAAGAGATCGCAGCAAGGCAGACCCCATGTTTGGAAAATCATTTCTGCTACATTCTGATTGAGAGACCACTCGTGAGGCATTAAAATTGCTCTGCTCAGTTTGTCTGCTATCAAGTTGGACTTCCCCGGAATGTGCGTAGCTATTAGAAAGTGCTGGGAAGAAACTGCCCATTTCCAAACTCTTAGGGCATCTCGACAAAGGGGGTAAGATCTGGTTCCCCCCTGCTTGTTTATGTACCAAACCACAGACATATTGTCTGAATGTATTGCAATTGTCCCTAGCAGGAGAGAGTCCTGAAGTGTTTGCAATGCAAGAAGCACTGCTCTCATCTCTAGGACATTTATATGCAAGTGAGCCTCATGTTCTTGCCATGTACCTTGGACTGTTCTTCCCAGATAATGCCCCCCCACCCTATCTGAGAAGCATCCATGGTCACCGTAGCTAAGGGTTGTTGTGGAACAAAGGGTCTCCCTATTGTCACATGAGTGGAGTGTATCCACCATCTTAAGTTATTCTTGCATGATTCAGTTACTCTGATCAGGTGAGAAATAGGAAGCTCTTGAAGTGACCATTGGGAGAACAACAGCCATTGAAGGATCCTCATGTGCATTCTGGCAAGAGGGACCAGTGTAATTGTGGAAGCCATTGTTCCTAGTAATCTTAGAATTATCTTTGCTTTCACTTTGGTCTTGAGAAGAAGGTGAAGTATCTGCTGTCTGAGTGCTACAACTCTTTCTGTTGGAAGACGTGCTACCATGGAGGTGGTGTCTAGATCTGCGCCTATGAATGTAATATGTTGACTGGGCAACAAGGCAGATTTTTGAAAGTTGACTGTAATACCCAGCTGATTGTAAATGTCCAAAGTTAGATCCCTGGCTTGTTGGAGTAGATGCTTGGTGGTGGCAGATAGGAGCCAGTCGTCTAGACAGGGAAACACTTGGAATCCTAGACACCTCAGGTGAGCCGTGACTACTGCCGTGCATTTGGTGAACACTCTGGGGGCTGTAATCAGACCAAAGGGCAGAGCACGGAACTGGTAATGACTGGCTCCCAGCCCGAAGCATAAGTACCTTCTTGATGTCCTGTCCATTTTTATGTGGTAGTAAGCATCTTGAAGGTCTATCAAGCACATCCAATCATCTTTCCCTAAAAAGAGAAGCATAGACTGCAGTGTCACCATTCGGAATTTTGACTTCTTGACAAATTTGTTTAATTTGCTTAGGTCTAATATGGGCCTCCAGTCCCTTGTTCTTTTTGGCACCAAAAAGAATCTTGAGTAAGTTCTGAATCCTATGTGGTCTGTGGGGACTTTTTGGATGACTCTTTTGTGCAGCAACTTTTGAATCTCAACAGTTGCTTGCTCCCTTAGATTGGGTGGAACATCTGGGATTGTTTTGGTCTGTGGAAGAGGATTGAAAAATGGAATGGAGTATCTGCTGGATATTATGTTTAGGACCCATTTGTCTCTTGTGATAGTTTGCCAGGCTTCTGGGTACATGGACAAATGTCCCCCAACTGCCTCCAGAGTAGAGCAGTTGGGCCTCCTTTCAGGAGCTCTGATAAGGGCGTCTGCAAAAGGAATCACAGTCACCCTGGTTCAGTGGCCCCCCTCCACCTCTAGGCTGGGGTCTACTGTTATTACCTCCCCTCTGCCCCTGGGGAAGGAATCACCCCATGCATCCTGGAAAACTCTCTGGGATCTTTTGAAGCACATTTTCCCACTATTCTGGCCTTTAGGATAAGGTCTTGAAGGTAAGGAAAAACACACTCCAATGGCAGAGAGTTTTTCCTTCCTGCTCACACCAGGTTAGAGTGTCTTTTACTTTGGGTCCAAAGAGTGAGGAACCATCAAAAGGGGCGTTAGTAAAAGTAGACTTAAAGGGCTCCACAAAATTGTACAAGTGCATCCAGGAGTGTCTCCTAAGGGAAACTCTGTAACCCGCTGCCCTGCTCGCTCCATATGCTGCGTAGGATATCATCCTCATGGAGGAGTTGACGATGGAATTTAAGGTGGACAGCTGGGAGGAGATCATCTCATTCACCCCCGCAGCTAATGTACCTTATAGAGTATCTCCTAGCTCTTTCAGGAGATCGCTTTGTAGCCTTGTAAAGTGAGATAGGTTGTTCAGCGATCGTAGTGAAAATGTCACTGATGAAAAGACATGCTTCCCATATCTGTCCATCATTTGAGAGTCTTTATTCGGATGATGAACAGATGAGGAAGTCTCTGAACGTTCCTTCTTGGTGGCTGCTGCCATAGCATCTACAGGTACCCCCTTAATGAGGAAATCCTTTCCCGAAGGAGCTGACAAGAATTTGTTTGGCCTCAGAGGGACTGGTTCCATTGTGTCAGGTGACTCCCATGCCTTTCGACTGACCAGGTCCATTAGCTCATCAAAAGGTGGAGACACCCAGGAGGCTGAAGGTTGAGACCCAAAAGCCTTCAGGTACACTGACTCCTCATCAGAAGTGGTGGTGGCCTGCCAGCTGCCTTTCTGCTTCAGGATCTCTAGAATATCTGCAAATGAGATATCATCAGAGGATGGCTGTGGGGATCCTTCCACTCATCAAGGTCAGTGTCTGAAGTGACAGACTCATCTGGGGAGTCTACGTTTTTCCCCTTGCAAGTTCTCTTCCGAGGTGGCTCCTCAGAAGGATATTCTGAGGAGGCCTCAAAGGAGAGGGGTTCACCCATTGGGGGATCCTGAGGCTCTGGATCTCTGCTGTCCTGTGGAATGGGTGGTACCGAGACAGTAGCCGGTGCCTTAGGAGGACGAGTGCTAGTATCCCTCTGTGGCACTGAATGAGTAGACAACACACTCCTCATCAGCTTAAAGGTGGATCCCACAAGCTCCGAAGACTCCCTCAGCTCTGAGGAGACAGAGGAAAGCATCGGAAACAATGAGATTGGACCCGAGACTGATGTAGAAGCCGAGCTAACCTGGGCTGACTCTCTGAGGACTAGACTTGGCACCTAAGAAGATCGTGGCCAAGAATCCCCTCTGGCTCCCAGACTATCCAGACAGCACAGAGAGTGTCAGAGCAGAAATCAGCTCCATGAACATCGAAGGGGGTCTCAAAACTGATGGATCCACAGTAAGCGGTACCAAGCACTCTGGCTCTGAAGGTCCAGCTTGACTCGGAGGAGGAACAACAGTGGGTATAATTGGTACAGTAAGCTCCAAAACCAAATGGGTGGGAGCCAAAAATAATTTAGTCAGTGCCGGCGACTTCAGGAGTCTGCACACCACCCGTTCCAAGTCATCATCTGATACGCTCATGGTGAACCTGGAAGATAGGGATGGAGAGCGAGGCCTGTGCAGAATTGGAGATCTCAGTGTCAGAGAAACCGGTGAAATATCCATGGAACTGCTCCGAGTAGAGGTATCTTGCAGCTCTGAGGATTTGGAGCCGAAGTACCAGGCTTGTCAACTAATATGACCTCTGACAGTTCCAAGGACTGTGGAGCAAAGGAGTTAGTGGTCTTAAGAGATTTTTTGGAGCTTGACTGGCAGCTCCGACTGAGCCGATGTTGCAGGTGATTGTCTTTTCTGGGAATTTTCCTTTTTGGAAGAAGGAGAAGAAGAAGAGGAAGAAGAACTATGAATAGCTTCCTCAAAAGTTGGCTTTAAGTGCCCTTTCAGGATAAGTTTGTTTCTCCTTTTTTGAAGTACCCTTGCACTGAAAGAATGACAAAAAGTACAGTCTTCTTGTAGGTGAATAGCACCAAGGCAACAAACACATATAACATATCCATCTGTGATGGACATTTTTTGTGAGCACTTCTGGCATTTTTTAAAGCCCAAAGGCTTATGTTCCCTCTCTTTTGGGTCTTTGGACATAATAGATATAATACCACAAAAACAACAACAAGAAAATTTTACTATTCAACTATTGAACTATTAAGCTACACTGAATAGTAACTACAGGAAATATGAGGAAACAGACAACCAGGGAGAAAAAATAGGGCCTCTAACTGAAACGGTCCTATTTTCCAGACAAGGCAACAATTAAATACAAGCCCTCTAACTTAAATGGGCGAAGAGCTCTTTAACTTAAATGAGCTGCTAATAAACTAGACAGACAGACAGAAAAACAATCACTACAAGGGATACAGTTAAGCGTGCAAAGCAATGGCAAAAGCAGCGCCAAAGGGGATAAAACTATAATTATTTAACTGTAATGCAGTAAAAGGCACAACAATTTAAATATAACTAAATAGTAAGCTCTCTATTATCAAATATAACAATATAGAGGAAAAATAAGAGAAAATTTGTCACAACTTAGCCATGGCCAAGACGAGCGCATCCAACCATGTAAAGCGGCAAAAGAGATCTGGGGAATTACACCACTGCATTGTGGGATACCTACTTGCCACGAGCCAGATTTGGGACTTTCAGCTATGTATTTGGCTGAGTCGGAGCCGAACCCATCACTGTAAGAATGAAGGCGAGATAGGACAACATAACATGGTATGTTTTAAGTAGGCTTTTGAAGGAGGGTGTGGAGTTTTGTAGTCTGAGGTTAGGGGGAAGGTTGTTCCATAGTTTTGCTATTTCATAGGCAAATAGTGATTCCCAGGAGTTGTTTTTGCATGTGATGGTTTTGATTAAGGCTTTGTTGGAGGACCAAGGTTGTCTATTTGAATTGTAGAAGTTCACCGTGCCAGTCAGGTCAGGGGTTTTCTTGGGAGAGTACAGAATTAGATGAGCTAGGCTGAGTTGATGGTACCTTAATAGGTTTGGAAATACAAGCCAGTGCAAGGCTTGTAGGGAAAGACAGTGGTAGGATCGTGATATGGCACTGGTAGTGAATTTAACAATTTTGTTGTAACAGATGGAAAGTTTATTAAGGTCAGTTTTGTAAATATTAGTTGGAATTGGGGATGTATAAAGTAGAGTAGATAGGAGGTGGGTCCTGGCTATTGCAATTTGAGATTCTGTGGTGAGATAACTATTACAGTGATAGAGGGAACCTAGCTTTTTGTGGACTTTAGTGATGGTTGTTGACATGTGCTTTGTGAATGTGAGTTGCTGGTCAATGGTAACTCCTAGAAGGTTAGCCTCAGTGACGGGTGATTTGGGTTTTGTTTGTGGAGAGTACAGAGAAGGTAAGGTTGCTTGTTTTAGTAGAGTGGAACAGCATTAGTTGTGTTTTCTTGGGATTTAGTACGAGTTGTGAGTTGTTAAGCCAGTTCTCTATTTCAGAGAAGGCTTCTTGGGCTTTTTGTTGGCGAAGTTGGATATTGGCTGCAGAGCATATGAGAGTTGTATCGTCAGCATATTGGATTATCTTCCTTCTTAGAATGAAATTTAATACTGCCTTCATGTTTCTTTCACATTTGCACTTTGTAAGGCTTTCTGAAGTTAGTCACACATGTTTCTACCATTCTATTAGCTTAGAACCAAAGTGGGGTTACACCTGTATATGTTATTCCCTCTATTTCACAAAACTGTAAGATGTTATATGGAGGGTTGTAGTTGCTTCTTCTAGTTCTGATATTCCAAATATTGCAAATGTTTTGCTCATAACTAACATTATTTTTGGCTGATATGGATTATGGATGTACCAGACTCTCCTAGTGGGAATCCTGAATATTCATTAGTAGTTACAGGAAAATAGTTTCTGCTACTTACATGGCCATAAAGATTTATGGTGACATATTTTCCAGACTGATATTTGTACCTTTGACATCTGAATAGGTACCCCATTCTTTTTTATGTTAATTTGTCATAACAGTCATTTAGAATGCTCTTTGGCATTAAATCCATGCTCTGGGTCAAAAGCTTCTCCCAAATCATTCCTTTTATTTTCACTCTCCAGGGTATACGTCATGAGTTATTTCAAACCTATATTTCTGTAGTTATTTGGGAAGGATCATCTTTGTTATTTTCAATATATTTTTCCATTAGCTAAAGCCATCTTTACACTTTTCATATATTTTTACATTGCAACCCTTTATACCTGTGGAAGCATGGAGGTGTTTAGGTGAAATGGCAGTGGAGTTTATAACTAGATTGTTTAATGAAATCTTGGAAAGTGAGAAGATGCCTGAGGACTGGAGAAAAAGTGTTTTGGTACTGATTTTGAAGAATATGGGTGATGTGCAGAGCTGTAGTAACTACAAAGGGATTAAAATGATCAGTCACAGCATGAAGTTATGGGAAAAGAGTAGTGGAAGCTAGGTTAAGAAGGGAGGTGATGATTAGTGATCAGCAGTATGGTTTCATGCCAGGAAAGAGCACTACAGATGCAATGTTAGCTTTGAGAGTGTTGATGGAGAAATACAGAGAATGTCAGAAGGAGTTGCATTGTGCCTTTGTGGATTTAGAGAAAGCATATGACAGGGTGCCTAGAGAGGAGTTGTGGTATTGTATGAGGAAGTCGGGAGTGTCAGAGAAGTATGTAAGAGTGGTACAGGATATGTATGAGGGTAGTGTGACAGCAGTGAGGTCTGCGGTGGGAGTGACGGATGCGTTTAAGGTGGAGGTGGGATTACATCAAGGTTCAGCTCTGAGCCCTTTCTTATTTGTAATGGTGATGGACAGGTTGACAGATGAGATCAGACAGGAGTCCCTATGGACTATGATGTTTGCAGATGACATTGTGATCTGTAGTGAGAGTAGAGAACAGGTGGAGGAGACCCTGGAGAGGTGGAGATATGCTCTAGAGAGAAGAGGAATGAAGGTCAGCAGGACTAAGACAGAATATATGTGTGTGAATGAGAGGGAGGATAGAGGAATCGTGAGGATGCAGGGAATAGAGGTGGCGAAGGTGAATGAGTTTAAATACTTGGGATCAACACTTCAGAGTAATGGTGAGTGTGGAAGAGAGGTGAAGAAGGGAGTACAGGCAGGGTGGAATGGGTGGAGAAGAGTGTCAGGGATGATTTGTGACAGACGAGTACCAGTAAGAGTGAAAGGGAAGGTCTACAAGAGTGTAGTGAGACCAGCTATGTTATATGGGTTGGAGACAGTGGCACTGACAAAAAGGCAGGAGTCAGAGCTTGACGTGGCAGAGTTGAAGATGTTAAGATTTGCACTGGGTGTGACGAGGATGGACAGGATTAGGAATAAGTGTATTAGAGGGTCAGCCCAGGGTGGAAAGTTTGAAGACAAAGCCAGAGAGGCAAGATTACATTGGTTTGGACATGTGCTGAGGAGGGATGCAGACTATGTTGGGAAAAAGATGCTAAGGGTGAAGCTGCCAGGTAACAGGAAAAGAGGAAGGCCTAAGATAAGGTTCATGGATGTGGTGAAAGAGGACATGCAGGTGGTTGGTGTGACAGAGCAAGATGCAGAGGACAGGAAGAAATGGAAACAGTTGATTTGCTGTGGCGACCCCTGATGGGAGCAGCCGAAAGAAGAAGAAGAACCCTTATTATTCTTATATCACATATCAGTGCAATATTACTTAGGCTGTTCTGCTATTATAACTGTTTTGCCTCTTTCTCTACCTCTTTCACTTTCAGCTCTTATGATAATGCATACTCAGTTATCATATTGCCATAGTCTTCAGTTACTTTTGCATCTGTCACTCCTGTTTCTATTATCTATAACAAGATGTTTTGATAATTAATCATCAATGTTTCCTTTTCCTTTTGCTGTAGTTGAAACCGATATAGCTATAGCTGGCACTTCTTTTTTCAGTCTAGGAGCATCTTTTCTCCATACCAGGACACATTGACATGGACAGTAATCTTTTGTTTCATTCCAATACCAGACACAACATTGTTTCCTGGCCTATTCAACTGGCACATTTTCTAATGTCTCAAAATAAGGCATGACTGTCTCCACTGACACCTTTCTTCAAATATTCTTTGTTTTCTTGCTGCTGTTTGAACTGTGTTAAATCTTATTTTCATAAGGTATCCTGTTGGTACTAAAGTATTTTTTAAGTCTGGATCAGTAATTAACCATTGACAATAAACTTTCAACCTCTTCTACATTAATGGGTGGTTATATGTCATGTGTGGCTTTCACCTTTAATGACTTTGGTGACATTCCTTTGCCTGAACATATGAAACCAAAAAGTTAAAGTACTTTTCAAGTGAATTCACATTTCATCTTTTAATGTCAGACTATTTACTCTAAATCTATCCCCTGCTTTGTCAGTGTGTCATTTTTTTCTTTTCCAGTTTCCACTGATTGTTATGCCATCACTGCAGTTCTTTACATTGCTTATACCTTTTACGCCTTGCTCTAACACGTTTGGATATTGCTGATGTAGAATTCACACCATTTGAGATCTTTGTTTCTTACCAGTTGTATATGTTTAGTATCTACTTTCTGGGAATAGCTCAGGTTTGTGATATTTTGATCTGAAATCCAGCTTATTAAACACATTTGTTCTGCTCATTTCACATATTATGTCATCTGTTACTTTCTTGGCTACCATTATGTCACCACATAGTTTCATATCTCCATGATTTACTACTTTTGGTGATGTAGCTATGGGTGAAACCCAAGGACTACTGTGAGATACTTGCTATGTCTATTTTCCAACTTTCAAGCTCCTCTTTTACTTTATATCTAAGGTGAAAGAAAATTAGTCTATATGGCTTATCTAAAGGGTTATGTGAGTCTGTGTGTAACTTGATCTGGCAGAACTTCAACTTCACAATACTTTAAAAATCAGTATATTTATTTTGCATGTCGTCAAGTATTTTCCTTTTCTTATTGTCGCTACTCATCCATGCTGTATGATAGCCAAAGACATTTGGCTCAGACCTTTCCAGAACAGCGAGACATGATTTCATTACCTTGTCATTCACCTTTTATGCTGCCTTATATCACCAATTAATGAAGAGAGGAATAGATGAGTTGCTGAGTTACAAGAACATATTCTGGCACTTGCAGTCTAAACTTTGGACCCTGATTTTACATTTTTGTAAATTGCATTTATGCCATCTCTATCTATTCCATCATCTCTAGGTTCGTTACCTTTACCATTATTTGTAAACTTGTATTACTGTCATTTTCATTTATCATATATACAAAAATATTATTTTTTGCACACTGTCACAACTGTCTGTCCATTTTACTGTCTTTTGACACATTCTGTTTATGTAAACTTTTGTTCTGTCTGTTTTTGTTTGTTGTTCTGTGTGACATCCCCCCTCTGGGCCAGTAATCAAGGAGCCTGAATCCTCACCACTGACACTGGAGAAGGACATTCATTTGGAACAAAAATAGATACACATAGTATTTCCAGATGTAGCTCTCTGCATCAAGCACAATTTTGCTTAAGAGCACACAGGGAACACACTCTGTCCAGGGGCTGGTTTCTCTCGCTCTCTCTTTCTCTCTCTCTCTCTCTCTCTCTCTCTCTCTCTCTCCAGGTCCCCAGTGTGACTCTCAACTGGTGCAACTGTAGAGTTGATTCCTCAGCCGAGTGTCCAAACCAAGTCCTCCAGCACCCTCTCTATGATACCAGTGCTTTGCCCAGACTATAAGGCAGTGACATTGTCACCAGACGCTCCACAGCCAGCTACTCTATGGCTCTTACAAGGGAACCCAATTATACTGAGTGAAATTAATATTAATATAAATGATAGTGTTTGATCAATGCAATAAGTATTTCAGGAGTGGCCACAAAGTCACCAAATAGATATAAGTGTGTCAAAGGTTAAAATGTTCTCTAAAGGACCAGCCACAATGAAAAGTTTAAATATATTTAGTAATAAATAATAAAAGAACATGAAAATACTAAATATCTATTTACAATAAATACGAGTTTCAGTAACAGGAAATATTAAAATAACACAGATAAACAGATTCACACAGATACAGAAAAACAGTACTTAACTATTCTTACTATATTTACATGACTGATCTAATGAATTACTATTCCCTAGTTCACTTACTAGAGCAAGGCAAGATGAAGTGGGTAAGAGATCCTTCTATGTCAGGTTCCAAAAAACAGACTGCCCTGAGATTTTAGTCTCATCTAGTATTAAAATGTCATTTTTACCCTGGATTAAAGAATGACATCACACACATCTGGTTCCCATACTACCCCCCCATTACTAGAAACTGAACCAGAATCTTGCACATATGTGTTACCATACACAGAGACAGAGCTTTGCTAAGATGTGTTATAGCACCTGGAAGCTATAAAACCATTTCAACACTTCCACCCTTCCAGGGTAGCTATTAGTTCACTGCTACAGACAATACAACAAGGATTCCTAGTCCTTGTTTTCACAGATATTTCATCTCTGGCTGCAATCAGAACTGTAAGATACAATCTTTATAGCCTACCAGGCAATTTAATTTTAAACTATTTTTCAAAGTTAGCTGGACTGAGAATAACCTCTTCTCTTCCAGTAGTCTCTGTTACAATATATGAATTTCAATAGTTATAGTACAGTCTGACATACAAGTGTTTTTCTTTTTCTGTCCAGCAGGACACACTGTTGGTACATTTTTTAACCCAAGCGGCTTTACAAATACATTTTTCAACACAAGCATCTGTACAAATCAGTTTTGATATACAGATGACATATAATTCTTTACAAAACTCCAGCTAGCTATGCTGGCTGTTCCCCTTCAAACCATCGAACATTTAAAACATCGAAGTTCAGATCATCGAGACCAGAACATCAAGTTTTAAAACATCAAAGGTTTGAAGGGGAAGAAAAAGTTAAGTGTAGGTGGGAGAATGCTTGTGTTTTTGCAGGGCACCAAGGTGCCCTGCATACTGTGTGTGTGTCTATAGGCCATCTGTGTGATGGCACTACAGATTGGGTACGAAAAATCTCCCGTTTAGTGCTTCTGCATATAGCGCTAAATGGGAGAGTTCCCTTTACTCCACTGTAGTGCAGTCTCGGAGTTGGACCATTAAAGTAGGGGGGGGGGGATTCAGGGGGGTGAAGCACCCCTGTATACAATTGTTAAAATTTATTTTTCTTTTTTTTTTTTTTTGGTTACACTTGTAACGTTCGATGTTTCAAAATTTGATGTTCTAGTCTCGATGATCAGAAGTTCGATGTTTTGAAATTTCAATGGTTAGAAGTGGAACCATGCTGGCATATGCTGCACATCCACTGCCCTACTTCTCCTGGTATAGCTGGCAATACCTCACATCATCACATCCTGTTACATGTATTGTTTTTGCCTTGTGGTTTGTTATTTCTACTGTTGTATTTATAGACTATTGTGAAGTGGATTTTGGTTTTATACTATCCACATATTCCTCATTGTTGGCATAGAACTCTGTATGGGTGTTGTCCTCTTAGTATGTATATAGTGCTACTGTGTTTTATTGACAATCCTCTGTTTTACCATTACCAGATTGGCTACAATTACATAAAACTGACTGCTCAAATACACAACATATATAATCATCTGCAGCCAAAATAGAAAAGCAAATATGCAAACAGCTGCATGGAAGTTACATATTAGAGGATGAGAAATCACTAAAATGCAACAAAAATATGTTACACTTGCTCTAGGATGCTGTGATCTCAAACAGCATAAAAAATTATTACATTTCATGCAGACACACATTGCTGTTATATGGAATGAACAAACAATAATGAACGGCTAGATTTGATGTTGTCTTTTCTGTCTGTTCCTCGATGCATGAGTCTCAGATCTGACTGCTGACCCAGCCACAGCCACTTCCAAGCTATGGGACCAGTGCTCAGGCTTCTCCCCTACCCATAATCCTTGTAAATAGAATGAGTTACCTCAGATTTCATTTGCTACTTGAAAAGCTACAATGTTATTGGTGCTCAGGAAAGTCTTGCTAAAAGAACTGAAGTTTTTTCACTTTAGATAAGCAATTCCTTTATTTCTTTCCTTACAGTTTCATATATACTTGTAGATCTGTCCCCTTCCTTTTATTACTTAATTTTCCCTATATTGTAGCAGTCATCTCTCTTGCTTATTTTTTCTATATTATGAAAGTCAAAAAAATCTTTATCTATATTTTTTCTAGGTACCTTAATCCTCCTCTTTTACAGCCAATATGGCAAACAAGCCTTTAGGTTTCAAAAGTGTATCAAGTCCTTAAAAGCTACCTAATTCTGATGTGCATGATAAATATGTTTACTGTCTCATGCTTTTCACCTAGAAAATCCATGCCCTATTTCTGAAGCCTTTAGACAGAGAGCTCTAACTGAGAAGAGATACAAACTTATATTGAAGTGTCTCCTTCAGCCATCCTCAGGAGACAAGCCCCCTCCAGTATCAGGGAAGTCAGCAACTGTTACTTCTTCCCCCTCTTCTTCTTCTTTAAAAAAGTCTGAAAATAAAGAGAGACATAAAGAGACAGAAAAAGACAAGTCCAGGTCTTCAAAAAAGTGAACTCTGGGCCTGATGACTTCAGTGGAGCCAGAACTGCTTTCAGATCCAATAATCATCAGATTTTCTAAGGTTTTCACCAGAACATGTGACTCCTAGGCTCTGGTCTTCAATTCTTCAGGGTAGAGCCAGATATCCTTCCAGGCCTCCTTCTTCCACTTCTTCCCTAAGGTCAGTCAAATCCACTTGGAGCCTCAAGGAAGCAGATGTGAACAGAATAATTAGGCATTTCCTTTGGACCCAGGTTCTCCTGGTACTGACCACCATTGCATCCAGGAGACATGTCTCATCCTCTAGGTCTTTGATAACTCCTTCTCTGATCCATCCTCTAAGATCAGAGCCCTTGGACCTATCTTTAATCCAAGGCAGATTTGCAACAGAGCTGAGGTTACATTGTTCCTCAACTCTGATGAGTTCTCTGGCAAAGTCGACTCAGGCACTCCCACTGCCAACTGAACCTGGAAACCAGCCTGTCAGTGCCAACTCTGATAGGTTGGGATCTGATCTGATACCTTCAGTTCCCTTTCTCCCCTTAAATGCATTGGCTCTAGATAGCTCAGCTCTGGGATTAGCCTCTATACTGAGTCAGATAGCATCCATGTTTGAGCCACCTTCAGGGTTTTTGGCTCCAGAGGCGGGGCCCTCCAGATCCATCTCAGGCTTAGCATTTGAGGCTTTTGAGAGATTCCTCTTCCAGCCAAGAGAGCGAGATCTGTTATTACTGAACCAGATCCTACTCATCCCCATGGGATCTCCCAGGGACCAAAGCCTGCTTTTCCTGTTGCTTCTGGACAGCCAGTTTTGGGAAATCTTTAAGCATGTTCTCCATAAATAATCTATCTCTGTTTCTGAGTCCTCTCCTGACCCTCCCACAGCAGAGGTCCACCAGAAACATAAGTGCAAGAGGAGGCACTTAAACTCCCCTTAGAAATCTGCTACCACTAACACTGATTTTGATGAAGAAGAAGGTTCCCCTAGATCCCCCCTTGAAGATGTCTCATTCGGGGAGATTCTGGAATTTCTTAGACAGACTGGGGTAGTCCTTCTAAGATCCTTCTCCAGAGGAGTCAGTGTTCCTCAAAACTTCCATTTCTGGCCCATCTACTTCCTATTTGGTTTCCTGCAGACAAGATGATAGACCTGTCTCTTCATGGGCATGGGAGGAACTGGATATGGCTGAACCTATCCCTAAGAAGCCCGATCAATTTTTATTAGCACATAAAGATATCCTCCATTGGAGTAAGGGTCCTCCTGTAGATTTCATGGTACTGACAGCAGTCACTAAGCAGGAGCTGACAGAAGAGAGCTCTTCTGTCCAACCACCCAGCAGAGAATTGCATGCATTGGACATATTTGGGAAGTGTGTATACACCTCAACTACTTTTTCAGTGACAGCATTGAATTATCAGACACAAGCCACCCCCTTTCAGAGATATTTGACTAAGGAGATCACCAACTCTTTACCAGGGACCCTATCGGTTGAACAAATGAAAGCTACATGGTTAGCTACCCTGCAAACCTTTTCCACTGCCTCTATGTGCCTTATCTCTAATGCTATAGAGGGTGCATCTACAGCAACTGGTACAGGCATTTCCATCAGAAGGCATGTCTGGATGCAGTTTTGTGACTTTGACGAACATCTCAGGATGTCCTTCAGCAATGCCCCTTATGATGGATCAACTTTGTTTGGTCCTAAAGTCAAAGAAACTATATCCAGAAGTAAGAAGGATGGTAAATCCCTTTCTGATGTAAAGATCAAATTCTCAACACATCAATGGACCTTCTCCAGAAATCAGAAGGGAGGTAAGAGGACATGGTTTCATAAGTCCTAGGGTTTTGCATCAGACACTTCTGGAGAAAGAGCTCCCAGAAGCAGAGGGAGCAAATCTCATAATGGACATTACTCCATTGGGAAAGGTGCTCCACAAAATCAGGCCTTCAGGGAATCTTTCTCAGAGAAGCCTTTCCAACAGTCGTACTCTGGAGGCAGTTGCAGGATGCTTATTTCTCCACACATTGACCTAGATCATCATCACCACACCTCTCAACTGTACATATTTTCTCAGAATGTCCAAATTTTTACCTCATATTTTTGGTCTGTCCCTCATAAAATTTGTGGTTTTCTGGCAAATCACAGAGGATTGAAGTCACTAAATAATGAAATTCATTTGAGTTACAGACTTCATATCATTCAGAAAATGCATGCTAATACAAAACCTGTCATTCTAGCAACTTTCTAAGTTTACAAAAGCATATTTAAAATCTGACCCTATTTTTGAGCCTTTGTCCCCTCAAAATGTTAGGCTTTGTCCAAATTTCTTGCACTAAGAGGTTGAGAGGTATGATCATCACTCAAGACAAATAGATGCAGAGTATAGTAACCAGAGGCTATGTCATACCTTTCCATACTCCCACATCACTTCAGAAAAGATTTTCCAATGTTCCACTTTCAGAAAGGGAAGTAGCCACTTCAGAAATAGAGACGCTACTAAAAAATTGAATGATCCAAGACATCCTACCAGACCAGAAAGGATCCGGGATTTACTCAAGATTCTATTTACTGGCAAAGAAAAACAGGGACCTAAGGTAAATTTTGGATCTAAGTCAACTAAACAAGTTTGTGAAACAAACAAAATTCCAGATGGTCACAGTTTAGTCCAAATTGAATGATCCATGACACCCTACCAGACCAGAAAGGATCTAGGATTTACTCAAGATTCTTTTTACTGCCAAAGAAAAACAGGGACTTAAGGCCAATTTTGGATCTAAGTCAACTAAACAAGTTTGTGAAACAAACAAAATTCCAGATGGTCACTGTTCAGTCCACTCTTCCATTTCTAAGAAAAGATGATTGGATGTGCTCTGTAGATCATTAGACTGCATACTACTATATAAAGATGGACAGGTAATCCAGAAAGTACTATAATTTCTGGTTGTGAACCAGTTATTTTCAGTTCAAAGCATTGCCTTTTGGACTCAGCACAGCACCCTCCCCCCGGGTATTCACTAAGTGTATGACAGTAGTAGCAGCTCATCTATGACTGCAGGGTTTCTGAGTATTCCCATACTTGGACAATTGGCTTATCACTGCCCCTACCAGGAATCTATTCAGTCAAGCCAGGTACTCCTTGTTTAATCTCTTAACAGACTTAGGAATCACAGTGAAGATAGAAAAGTCCAAGTTGCAACTAGCTCAGTCTTGTGAGTTCTTTGGAGTGACTTTGGGCACAAGATCTCAAATAGCACAGCTTCCTCTTTCAAGAATCTCATCTCTTCACCAGCAAGCCATAGAAATTCTGTCTTACTGAAAGCCACTAGCAAGACTAGTCCTTCATATTTTAGGTTCCATGGCTATTTCAATCATGTTAGTGCCACTGGCCAGATTTTACATACTTGTCCTACAGTAGACCCTGGCAGGTCAGTAGTCAATCAGAGAACAACCTTTATCATTTCCAGTGAGTCTGAAAAAACATCTGCAGGATACACATCCAATGGTGGCTAGATTCTCCACTTGTTATATGGGGATGACCTTTCATTCTGACCTTTTCCCAAGTCATAGTAACTATGGACAATTCCCAGCTGGGATGGGGGAGAATTATCTGTGAAAGACAGTCCTAGGCATGTGGTCTAAGACAGAGGCCAGTCTTCACACCAATATCTTGGAGGTGAAAGCAGTCCTATCATTGCAAGCCTTTTTCAAGTGCCTATCCCCTCAGGTGTGACCTCCATACTGACAGACAGCATGGCAGTCATCTGGTATATCAACAAAGAGGAAGGAATTAGAGCTTATCCTCTGTGTTGAGAGTGTGGCAATGGGTGATATCTTCTGACGACTTTCTAATAGCAATACATATCCCAGGAAAATCCAACACACAAGCAGACATGTTGAGAGTGGTCCCTCAACTCCTCAGTAATGGAGTGGATATTCATCCATTAGGGCTGACCATTTTGCAATCCCTTTGCCTCTCCCCACAACACCAAATGCAGAAACGTTTTTGCTCTAATCCCCCACAAGACAGAGTTGCACATCCTTGGAACTTCGGTCTCCTTTATGTTTTTTTCCTGACACCTCTGATTCCAACGTTCTTATAGAAAGCATCGGCAATGAAGGTCAAGGTAAACCTCATAGGCCCTTACTGGCCTTGACAGGTGTGGTTTTCCTTCCTCTGGCCTCATCTAATTCACTCACCTTGGGTTATGGACCCAGATTTACTTTCTCACCCATCAGGGCTGCCTCACACAAACATTCAGTCCCACAAGGTAACCATGTGGTTTCTCCAGTTCCAATGATGGTTTGACAATCCAGGTTGTCATCTTCAGTTGTACACATTTTGTCTTTATCTCAGAAACCTTCCACTAGGAAGGTTTATAGAAGTAAATGGAAGAGGTTTGCTATTTGGACTGCAGAGAAAATATAGATCCCTTCTCAACTCCCCTTCCACCAATTTTGGATTTCCTCGCACATCTTTTTCAAACTGGTGCCAGCTATTCCACTATTAAAGTCCAGTTAGCTGCAATTTTCTCTTCTCACATAGGAGAGAATTGTGCACCTATAGCTTCCCTTAGATTGTTCAATGCCTTTCTTATCCAGTCCTTCCATGGAATATTGCCATTCTTTTGCAGGCCCTGACTGGCTCTCCCTTTGATCCTGCTGCAAAAGTGCATATTAAGTTTTTATCCTGGAAGACCTTATTCCTGGTGGCTGTCACTTCTGACAAGAAAATTTCAGAGCTGCATGCATTATCTTCAAAGCTTCCATACTTAAGTTCTCATAAGGACAGAGTTTCTGTGGGAACCACTCCCTTTCCTCCCCAAGGTAGCTTCAGAATCATCTATTAATCAATCCATAAATCAAATGAGGGCAAATACACCCTGCATGTACTTGATGTTCATTGTCAGTTATGTTATTATTATCTATATTGCATTAAGCCCTTCAGAAACTCTGACCAGTTATTTGTGTTCTTCAATACTAAATTAGGCAAAGCTGTGTCCAAAGTCACTCTTCATCGATAGTTGATTCAGTCTATTTCATTTGTGTACCACAAAAAATGGAATTCCTCTCCCTTCCACTCTGAAAGCACTCTACCAGATTTGTGGCTTCATCTACAGCCTTTTTCTTCAGTGTTCCAACTGATGACATATGTACTGCAGCTACCTGTTCAAAGGTTCATACTTTCATCTCCCATTGCAAAACTGAATATGCAGTCTAGATCTAGGACCTCTTTTGGTTTAGCTGTGTTCTGGAATATTCTTCCATAAGGCCTCCCAAGTACAAAAGTAGCTGGGGACTCTGTCCCATCCTTTGGGGAATGGATGAAAAAGACAACATCAGATATGAAAGGTATGTACCATAAAGATAGATCTGTGTTGTCTGGTTCTATCCTTTCTTCAACTTCCCCCTGAGCCCCTCTTCCTTCAGCCCTCCTTTTTCAAAATTTCTAAGAAATTCTCTAAACCCTCATCCAATTTTGGAAAGAAATATGAACAGTCTCATCAGAATGCTGATAAACAGATGGTTAAGAAGAAATGGCAGAGGGGTTCCAAAAAGAACTCAGGAACCTCCCGCAAAACCTAGGGCAGTCAGACAAGTCAGAATGACAATTTCAGGAACCTTTTTCCTCCTCCCACCCAAGCAGTCCCTTTTCCCTTCCAGAAAGTCTGAATCACCTCTTTTCTCTTTGGCAGCAGATAGTTTCTGACAAATGGGTTTAGAAGATCATTCATCAAGGTTATAGATAGCAGTGGGAAGAAATTCCTCCTTTCCAGGGGGTAATTCCTCATCCTCAAGACCAGACTCTTTTGTTTCCATCTCTCCTTCATCACATACTGTACAATGGAATGATAGAACTAGTTCATCTTTCACAGGTTGGGAAATGTTTTTATTCAAGGATATTTTAGCTCAAAAGAAAGAAAATACGTGGAGACCTCTTCTGGATCTATCTTTCCTAACCCTTTTCGTGATAGTGCCCAAGTTCAAAATGATGTCACTTCACAACCTGTTACCCCTTGTTCCTCATTTAAGTTTCTTGACAACACTAGATTTAACAGAGGCCTAACCATCTTATCCCTATTCATCTAGGCTTCAGGTGTTTCTTAAGGTTTTGTGTGTCTTGGACACATTATCAGTCCTCTGCCTTACCCTTCGGACTATACACTGTACCAAAAGTGTTCACAAAGTGCCTAGCTCCAATTATAGCTCATTGCAGGCTACAGGATATTAACATTTTTCTTTATTTAGACAACTTGATTATATTTGCAGAGTCTTTTTCAACTTATCAGGAATTTCTCACTTGAGTGACATATCTCTTACACAACAAAAAGTAACAGAAACCAAATTCTCCACTCAATAAACGCTTATATTTAATTTTAATTGTTTAAAAATAACAGTACACTTTTCGTCAAACACAATGTCTTGACTTCTTCAGAAACACTTAAACAGTGGATCTAACCACTATTTAACATGGGACTCAAGCAATCATTCAATAATTCAATTTACAATTTAAAGGTACTTTCTGCTTATAGAATAACACTCATTCACAACTAGCATGATTTAAATAGCTTTTACGCTGTCTATAAAAATTCATTAGTTTATGTTTAAAACCATTAATGCAAAAATACATATAAAATATATATAAAAATGTGTATATAAAAGAATATATGTATATATAATTTAATCCAATAGTCAAAATAACATAAGCAAAAAATAAGCCAAAAATAAGCAAATTTGATCGAAAAACAAAATAACACTATATAAAAAACACTATATAAAAAACAAATCCAATCACATCGCGTCTTAAAATGTGGAAAGTGCTTGTATATATGTGTATTCAAATATTGAGAATTTCTTCGCTGTCTTATTTCCTTTACATATACATTCAGCTCTTTATGAGTATTACACCTAAGGTGCGTTTCGGAAATAAATGGAAGGTCTATATTCAGATGTATTTAACCCTTTAACTAATGGGCATATTTCTTTTGTAAATAGTGCCCATTTTCTTCTTAAAAAAACACTTAGCTCTATCAAGGGAAATTAACGCAATAATTTTAACAAACTGAATTAAGACCTAGCTTTTATTGGATCGAGTTTATTTTATTTTAAATATGCTGGTCTATCCCATTTACCTAACCTTTACCTAACTAGGTTTTTTAACCTAAGTATACACATGATGGAAATCATTTCATTAATACCTGGGAATACACATGCATTTACCCTAAGTTGCCATAAGAGTTCCTTTCTCTCCAGTTTCAAAGACTCTGGGCCACCTCTGTCATCTTTCTTCAGTTGGTCAATGACCCTAAATTTAAAGTCATGGCCAACATTTTCACTAATGTGTCTTGCTAAAGCATTTTCAATTTTATTCCTATTAATACAGTAAATGAGTCCCATGTTAAATAGTGATTAGATCCACTGTTTAAGTGTTTCTGAAGAAGTCAAGACATTGTGTTTGACGAAAAGTGTACTGTTATTTTTAAATACTTAAAATTAAATATAAGCGTTTGTTGAGTGGAGAATTTGGTTTCTGTTACTTTTTGTTGCGGAAGTTGGAGGATTTTCTATAAGTATATCTCTTACACAAGCTGGGATTCCAAGAGAACATTCAAAAGTCTTTTTTACTCCTTTACACAAGTTTTTGTTCCCGTGTTGTCTTCTAGACACCACTGTTCAAAGAACTTCTCTTTCACAGGAAAAAATATATCTAAACCTAGATCTGTTTCTAAGGTTTTCCTTTTAGACTCTGGTCACTGTGGGGGAATACTTCAGTATTTTGAGTCTCATGGCATCTATTGCTCTTATGATACTCCTGGCAAGACTCCTCACAAGAAAGATAGAATGGTACCTGAAGTCCCTTTAGTCCCAGCACCAATACCCATTGTCTTTTCAAATCCCAGTTTTGTTATTTCTTATAAGGGAAATCACTTGGTGGAGACTACAAATTCCCCTAAATCCAGGTCTCTGCTTCTCACCTACCATGCTCCACAGCAATCAATCAATCATCACAGATGCAGTGGACTTTGCTTGCAGAGCAGTTTCAAGTAGGATAAAATGACAAGGTGTTTAGAACACCAAAGACAAATTCAAACATGTAAATATAAAAATAAATGCTTACCCTGATCTAGACACACAACTCTCTGAATCATCTTTGGTCCTCTGTGTCACTCGCCTAGTTTTACTATTAAAGATGAACAGGCGGGGTAGTTCATTTATATACTTTATTACACAGAAACACATCAGGATGGATAGCAGCAGTAAAAAATATAAATTAACTGATTAACTGACAGACTACACAGACATACATGCTTACATCTCAACAGCTTACTACAAAATGGCAGTCAGGCTTGCATGTGCTCAATATTTATACACTTGTGCAAGCCCCTAGAAAGCTTCTTAAAGGTATACATACATATTACTCTACATCCTCCCTCTTTAATGAATTACCCACAATATAATGACATTTGAAAAGATACATACAATTGTACACACAATAAGAAATAAACACGTTCATGCCCAGGTTGCCGTGTATCTGGAACATGGTCTGGAAACGTGACCTGATCTAGTAATATCACAATTAGAATTGAGTTTAACAACAGGGACAGTCATAGGTGAACAACTTGCTTCAGGAGTTTTGGAACTCTTCTCAGGAACAGGGATATTTACTGGAATGTCCTCTGGAACTGGAACACTGGATAACTCACTCTGAGATACACAGTCTTTCTCACAGGTATGATACTGGGATCAAATGTTTCCAATTCCACTAAATTCTGCTCCTTGCCATTCCACAATGTACGATCTCGGCTCTGGACATACACTTTTCATGACACCAATCCAATCGAAACCTTTGGAAGTCTGCATCCTCACTATCTCCCAATCTCGTAATGGACTGAGCAGTTTGCTGGACTTGTCATAATAGGACTTCTGGGATAAGCACTTCTTTAACAAATGGGCTTTCACTGATTTGTTGTTCTTAATGCATGGAACTAATAATGTACAACTAATTGGTAGTGTGGCTCTGGTTTGTCACGACAGAAGTCTCTGTGTAGGTAAACCAAGATCTTTTTCACGAGGAACGTGTCTAAGATTGAAGACACTCAAGAAAACATGCTATTGTCCTGTGTCAATTTCTCTAGCAATTGTTTTGCACTTCGAACTGCACATTCTGCCAAACCATTTGACTGCAGATATTCAGGGCTATTCGTAACATGAGTAAAGTTCCACAAATCAGCAAATCTTTTCAACTGCTGGCTTGTAAACTGTGTACCATTATCAGAAATAACTTTGTGCAGGCTACCACGGACTGCAAAATGATGCTTCATCTTAGTAATGACAGTACTGGACACTAGATTAGGAAGTAGGACAACCTCATACCAATTTGAATAGTAGTCTATTAACACTGTCGCTCATCTGATCATGATAAAACAGATGAGCATACATGGGTTCAGTTCAAGCAGTTTTATTACATACAAACCCATCAGAAATAAGGCTTTGTAACTTAAATAAACTTATAAACAGAATGACTACCACACTCATACATGTTAACTCTCTGGCAGTTGTCTCAAAATGTCACTGCTGCCAGCACATGCTCAGTATTTATATGCACATACGACACCTGGAAATGCTTCTTAAAGGTACATACACATGCTCTGATCTACAAACACCAAGTAATGATGACCATTCCATTCAAAAATGTCTGTGGCTACTGTCAATCAAGCTACTTCAGGAATCTGGTTTAGCTGAAGTGGTTCTTTCTTTTGATGTGGCTTAGTACTATTACATATAAAACAAGATGAAAGCATCCTCTCAATGTCCTTTGACATAGAAGGCCAAAATACTAATCCTCTCGACCTTCTTTTGGTAGAATTAGTTCCTGGGTGGCCACGATGCAAAACAGTAATATACTCTTCTTGTAAGTATTTTGGAACAATTACTTTTGGACCTTTCATGATGATACCATTGTCAAACAAAATCTCATCTCTGTATGGAAAATAGGGTTGCAGGTCTACTGGTAAGCATGATTGCTTTGAAGGACATCCTTGACTGATAAAGTGGTCAAGCTTCTGAAGAAATGGATCTGAGGATATATGACTTCTAAGCTCATCAAGATGTGTGGAAGAAACAATTCTCGCTTTCATGACCTCAAAATCAATTTTCTCATTTTCATGCTGTTCAGTGTTATTTATGGACAATCTGGACAATGTATCAGCAAGATAAATACGTTTGTCTTTTGTGTGGACAAGACTGAAATTTTACTTTTGCAAGTTCAACATCATGCATTGCAATCTGGCAGAAGCTATATGCATAGGCTTATTCAAAATAGTGCCTAGAGGTTGGTGATCTGTTTCAGTCTGAATAGCTTTACCATAAATATAATCATGGAACTTCGAACATGCAAACACAATTGCGAAGAGTTCTTTCTCTATCTGCGCATACTATGTTTCAGTTTGGGTTAGAGTTCTGGACACATAGGCTATTGGTCTACCTAGTTGAAGAATGACTGCACCAAGACCAAACTTCAAAGTATCACAAGAAAGAGTAATAAGTTTGTGAACATCATAGTAGCTGAGAGTTGGCGGACTGGAAATTTTATGTTTCTGGACATGAAATGCTCTTTGGTGTTGCTCTAACCATGACCAGGATACATCTTTGCACATCAGCTCTCTAAGTGGTGCTGGAAGTTGACTCAAGTCTGGAATGAACTTGCCTAGATAGTTGACCATACCAAGAAAACATTGTAAGGCTTGAACATTGTCTGGAGGTGGCATCTCAAGAATTGCTGTTTGCTTGGAAGGATCTGGTCATAAGTCTGAACTGGTAAATAAATGACTAACATAAGTAACTTTTCGCAGCCTAAATTTGCACTTCTGAGTATTCAACTTAAGATTCACTTCACATACTCTTTCCAGAACTTTCTTGAGGTTTCTGTCATGCTCTGCTTCACCATTACCTCTTACTAGAATATCATTTACTATAATAGCACACAGATACCCAGAAAAAATTTGCTCCATTGCATGCTGGAAGACTTCACTGGCAGAATTTACCCCAAATGGCATTCTCAAAAATCTATACTTGCCAAAAGGAGTACTGAAAGTGGTTAGCAATGAAGATTTTCAATCATGCAAAATTTGCCAAATGAACTCTTTGCATCTTAAACAGAAAAAAAACAGTGGCATTTGGTATAAGAGGAGTGACTTTTTTGAATGTAAACATGGGATGATGAGGTCTTTTCAGTGCTTTGTTCAAATCTCATGGATCAATACATATTCTTATATCATCTGAGCTTTTCTTATGCGCCACAACCATGGAAGATACCCATTCAGTTGGTTCTTCAACTGGACAAATTACACTTTGCTGCACCATTTTATCTAGCTCAGCCTTGACTCTGTTCTGCATAGGTACTGGAACTTTCCAGGCTGGCCTGACAACTGGACTGACTTCAGGGTTTAACTTCAATGAGTACACAACTGGGAGTTTCCCTAGTATGTCTTCAAAAACATCAGCATAGGTAGAAAAAATAGTCTGGGCAAAATTAGAACAGTGGTCTTTTAAGCTTACGTGGTTCACTTCCTTATTAAATGAAAGTAGTCCCATTTTCAAACTGTCTCTGAGGCCTAATAACGACTGTACGTGCCTTTTGACTATGTAAAATTGCAAGTCATAGCTGTTCCCAGCAGAGTAACATGAAAGCACTACTGAACTTTCAGTTTGAATTTCTTCTCCACCATAAGCAACAAGCTTCACACACTTTGCCAAATCAAGCTTCTCACCAGCACATACTCTAGCAAATGTTTCTGCTGACATAACATTGCACTTTGAACCTTTGTCAACTTTGAGCTCTATGGGTTTCCCATTTATCTGAACAGTACAAAATATATCATTCTTTGCCCATAAATCTACTGCATTGACTGTTTTATTAAGCACTAACACACCATCAACATAAAAAGTAGGGTCACAGCTTTCTAATTCATCAACTTGTCTCTTTGAATGTTCTCTTTTAATAAAAGAATGCCCCTTGTTTGATTTACAAAACCTTTTGACATGATTCCACATACTGCATTTGTAACATTGCTGACCAAAAGCTAAGCATTTTTCTCTTTTGAGTTCATGATTTGCACCACTATTACGACAGTTGACTATGAAACAGGGTATGGGCCCATTCTCTGAGTTTGCTGACTCACTCTTGTGCTTCACTAAGACTGTGCACACTCTAAAATTTGCTAGAAAGCTACAGGGTTTACTAATGACTGTTGCAGGGTTCAGAGTTGCTGCCATGTGCTTGGGGCTGTTTCTTTTAACCACGTGAAGCATAATATCAACATGAGCACTAGAAGATACTAGAAGCATGCATTTCTCATTCATTAGCATATCTGTGTGCTTTTCTGTGAGCTCATATTTCTGACAAATCTCAATGGCCTTATAAAAAGTTAAATCACTGTCACAAAGCAAAATCTTTCTCACAGCATCATCTTTAATACAACACGCATCTATCTTTTATCAACTTATCCCTTAAATCACCAAATCTGCATGTTATATATGCTGCAAAAGTTTCCCCAAGTTTTTGATCTCTTGTGTAAAATAAGTGCCTTTGTATTGTAATATTCATTTGGGGGCTACACATTTCTCTAAATTTATGTTTTGAGCACTTGGGGTCTTCCCTTGACTCAGCGGGTGCTGCTATATGGCAGTTTACCCCTCCCCTGCAAACACAGCAGGTGCATACACAAATTAATGCTCTCATTCACTGGGTTCTGAACCAGCTAAATTAAGCAGAATAAATGCCTTTGTATGGTCATCTTTATCAGAAAATGCAGCTTGTATGAAAATATCATAGTCTCGCTCAAACACTCTCCAATTCTCTGCAATATTATCAAAGACAAGAGGACCTGGATTTCAAAATCTGTTTGCCATGCCAACAAAGTATGCTCAAGCACACTAAAAGTGGCCCTTGTAACATATATGAACAAGCACAAACAGCCAGTACTTGGAATAACATCCAAATGCACAATAAACTGTTTGAAATACTGTACTCTGTGAAATATGCTTTGAAATGGCTGTATTTTGCAAAATAACTGTACTGTAATACTGCCCAAACATGCAAACACTTTGTATGCCTCGGATACCTTGAATAGCTTTAATTATGTGAAAAAGTAGCTCATAGTAAAAAATTGCTGTCATTTCCCTTATTTTATTCATTTTATGCAATTTGGACTTTATTTCAAACATTTTATATAGTTATTCGAATATTTTTATCAATATGTCACATGTTCAGACATTTTGTTTAACTAGTCATTTGTTTTGAATGTTCTGAGTGCTTTGTTTTATATTTTGCAAATGAGAAATCATTTAAGTAAGCTTTAGTACCTGAAATCCATTTCTAACCTGTTTTTTGCAAATTATACATGCAGCAGGGATGACCCATTCCTTTATATTCCTTCACCTTTAACTGAGTGCCTTCTCAGTCCTGAATCTGGATTTCTGGATCCCATTCTGACACCATGTCACTTGTGTTGCTTTACTATTAAAGACGAACAGGCAGGGCAGTTTGTTTATATGCTTTATTACACAGAAACACATCAGGATGGATAGCAGTACAAAATATAAACAAACTGATTAACTGACAGACTACACAAATATACATGCTTACATCTCAACAACTTACTACAAAATGGCAGTCAGGCTCACACATGCTCAGTATTTATGCAAGCCCCTAGAAAGCTTCTTAAAGGTATACATAGATATTGAGCTACACTCTGGACCTCTTCTGGTTCTTAAAGACAATGCCACGGTCATGTGGTACATTAACAAGCAAGGGAAAACCAGGACATACCCCCTTTGCAGACTAGTCATGTTAGCTTGAGATATAGCTTCAGAGTACAATCTCACACTACAGGTATCTTACATTCTGTCAGAGTAAAACTGTGTGGCAGACAAGCTAAGCACTATAAAGGCAGACCCTCACGAATGGGAACTAGTTCAGTGGGCTCTTTCATGATTTGATCCAACTCTGCAGAGTTCCTCAAGTAGACCTCTTTGCCTCCTCTCTGAACAATCAACTGGAAAATTTCTGCACCAGGACTCCATGCAAGAAGGCCTGGAAGGCAGATGCCTTTTCTTATCCTTGCACAGGAATGTTTCTATATAGTTTCCCACCGTTTCCACTAATATGCAGGGTACTTCTGAAGATTCAGAAGGAATTTCCGAAGATCATCTCTCTTCTGGTGCAGGCAACAGTGGATGTTCATCATATTGATGATCACTGGTGCAGTAGCCTTAGCTATATGGGTTATATCCTGCCAAGGATATAAAAGCCGGCCAGCATACAAAGCATCATGGCACCTTCTACATTTTCATACTGTCAGGCAACTCAAGATGAGTTCACTAAAAGACGAGTTTCGGATTCTCCCTGAGGGGTTCCTCTTTCTCTAAGACTATTGCTAGAATGTGCCAGTGTTTTCAGTGGGAGAACGCTGAGGCATCCCAGTCCCTCAGAAAATACTGTGAGTTGTTACAGAAGGATTTTCCAGAACCTACACCCATTCGTCCTGGTCTGTCTACTTTAGAGGACATGTGTATGGAGCTTCTGCCTGCAATTTTCCTGTTAGTCAACCAGCTGCCCCTAAAAAGACAGATAGGATGTATGAAATTCCTCAGTCTTTTAAATTTGTATACACACTGTTCCCAAACCTGACACAGCAGATATGGTAAATTTACTTATACAACTGTACTTTCTATGGACGGCTGCTTAAATTTTAAGATACTGTTAAATCAGCTGTTAAAAATGCCAAACAAGATTAAACCAGGCAGTTATTACATTTCATTCCCTCCAAATCACAGACATGCACGTGTATATATATAAATATATATCAAATATATATATATATATATATAATATATATATATATATATATATATATATATATATATATATATATATATATATATATATATATATATATATATATATATATATATATATATATATATATATATATATATATATATATATATATATATATATATATATATATATATATATATATATATATATATATATATACAGTGGATATAAAAAGTGTATACACCCCTGTTAAAATGCCAGGTTTTTGTGATATAAAAAAATGAGACCACAATAAATAATTTCAAAACTTTTCCCACCTTTAATGTCACCTATAACCTGTACAATTCAATTGAAAAACAAACAAATTTGTTAGGGGGTAAAATATAAAAAATAAAAAACATACAATAAGCTGGTTGCATAAGTGTGCACACCCTTAAACTAATACTTTGTTGAACCAACTTTTGATTTAATTACAGCATTCAGTCTTCCTGGATAGGAGTCTATCAGCACGGCACATCTTGACTTGGCAATATCTGCCCACTCTTCTTTGCAAAAACGCTCCAAATCTGTCAGATTGCGAGGGAATCTCTTGTGCACAGCCCTCTTCAGATCACCCCACAGATTTCCTATTGGATTTAGGTCTGGTTTCTAGATGGGCCATTCCAAAACTTTAATTTTCTTCTGGTGAAGCTATTTTTTTGTTGATTTGGATGTATGCTTGGGGTCATTGTCATGTTGAAAGATGAATTTCCTCTTCATCTTCAGCTTTCTAGCAGACACCTGCAGGTTTTGGGCCAAAAGTGACTGGTATTTGGTACTGTTCATAATTCCCTCCACCTTGACTAAAGCCCCAGTTCCAGCTTAAGAAAAGCAACCCTGAAGCATGATACTGCCACCACCATGCTTCACCGTGGGGATGGTGATCTTTTGGTTTTGCAAAGTGTTGCTTTTGCACCAAACATACCTTTTGGAATTGTGGGCAAAAAGTTTAACCTTGTTTTCATCAGACCATAACACATTTTCCCACATGCCTTTGGGAGACTTGCTGCATTGTTTTGCAAATTTTAGCTGGACCTGGATGTTTTTCTGTGTAAGAAAAGGCTTTGGTCTTGCAACCCTACTCCATAGGCCAGACATATGGAGAATATGGGAGATTGTTTCACATGTAGTATACAACCAGTACCTGTCAGAAATTTCAGCAGATCCTTCAGTGTTGCTGTAGGTCTCTTGGCAGCCTCCCTGGCCAGTTTTCATCTTGTCTTTTCATCAATTTTGGAGGGACGTCCAGTTCTTTGCAGTGTCACTGTTGTCCTATATTTTCTCCACTTTTTGATGACTGTCTTCACTGTGTTCCATGGTATATCCAATGCGGTGGAAATGTTTTTGTACCCTTCTCCTGACTGATACTTTTCAACAATGAGATCCCTTTGATGCTTTGTAAGCTCTCTGCAAACCATGGCTTTTGCTGTAGCAGGCAACTGTGTAAATGTAAGGAATATCCTACTACAACAGTTGAACTTTATTTGGGGTTAATCAGAATCTCTTTAATTGATGGCAGGTGTGTACCCAAGAAGACTGAATGTTGTAATTAAATCAAAATGTGCTTCAATAAAGTATTAGTTTAAGGGTGTGCACACTTATACAACCAGCTTATTGTACGTTTTTTGTTTTTTAGACTTCAGTGCATTTAGACTGTTCAGACTCAAAAATTATCCTGAGCTCTTTTGTCTTATTTTAGCACCAAAAAGAATTGTAATAAAATCCAAACCATTTCTGTCTGGTGGGCCTTCCCAGATGGTCCATTTTTTCATAGAGGCAGAAACTTTCTGATGTGTTGGGGCATCACAAAAATGACAGATGTTGGGACTGGCTGAATCTCAAATGAAATTCTGTATTTTTTAGATATCACTGCTATTATCAGTCTGTCTTTTATGATAGTTTTACATTTCAACAGGTGGAAGGCAAATGGTCCCCTTACTGCCTCCAGTATGGGACAGTTGGACAATGCTTCAGATCTGCTATGTTTTGCCCATGAAGAAGCTGTAGCTTTTTAGGATTTGTCAAGATTCCTTGCCTTTGCACCCACAATTACTCTGAAATTTGTCCTGGTTATTGTGGTTCATCTCAGATTGTTGTTGAGGTTTTTGCTGTGTCTAAACCATGGTATTGGCCTCTCTGCATCTTGAAAATTATCTATAAGTGGAAAAAATGTTGCACTCCTTCTCCACATTCCCTTTCTGTGTCTTAATCTCTGGAAAAAGACAGACAGACCTTGAAAGAGTCTGCCCAGAAAGGCCACCTTAGTGCATTTTGTGAAACCCTTCAGAAGAAGCCAAGTGTGCTGGTACATGGCACTGGCAGATCCTGCAGCATTGAGCATGTCTTCTGCTGCATTACAGCAAACATAACATAAGCTTGGTCATGTTAGAGACAGATGTGTACTGAAAAAGCAGTTTGTCTTTTATAGGTCCTTTTAGCAAACTCAACATCATATTGCACATCTCATCAGTAATGTCACGTTGAAATCTACCATGTGCATAATACAACTGAGCAACTGCATAGTAAATGTGGTTGATATGTAAGCATGCTTCACTACCATGTCCCTTGTTCTGAATTCATTGCCTATGGATGGGCAACTGGATTCTTAAAAGCCAAATCTTTGAGGGCTGCTGCTGAGACTATGATATCAGGTTAGGAAGTCTTAAATCAAAAGCTCAACTATTCCAGGTACCAAAAGATATGACCAGCCTTTTTAGGAACTGAAGTAACTGTATCAGGATCTTCTTCAACCAGCTTGGTGACATCTTGCGGGGTTTCATCCAAAAAGAAGTACTATCTAGGAAAATTTGCTTAGCAGAACTTCAAGCCTTTTGGAACCTCCTTTGCTGGGTGGGTGCTGGGTTAGTGAACCATCTTCCACTTGCTGCATTTGCTTTGCTTACTTTCCAAACATAGGGTCATCTGGGAGATATGGGGGACTTGTCATACTCCCCACCACTCAAATCTGTGGGGAAGACTCTGGCAGAAAGTAAGGGTGTTTCCACTTACACTGGGCCTTCCTTGACTTCTTCAGACAGAAGGAGCCCATAAAATAAGGAAAAGATCCTGTTTGGTGCAGGTGTCTCAGCTGATTGCTGCAGAGGGGCTGCAAATTCTCTGATCTGGTGTTGCAGGAAAGGTTTCAGGGCTCAGGGCTCAGGCACTGTTGTTTCTGCAGAGTAGATACCAGCATTGTGGATGGAAATATTAGATCTAGGGAACCACTTCTAGGCTGCTAACTTGTTCAAAATCAAGTTGATGTCAAGAACTGCATTGAAATTTAGAGTCTAGCTGGTGGCAAGAACACCAGAGTTGGGTTAGCCAGACCTCACATAAATGCCAAGAGGGCTGGTATTGACATCAGCATCAGTAACTGGTCAATGTCAAGAGCACCTATAGTGCCAAGAGCAACAGTATCACAAATGTCAGTAACAAGGTGATTCTTGACACTAGAACCATCACCACTGATCTGCACAGTACCAAAACTGTACAGTGTACTACTAAGCATCAACATAGGTCCTAATGTCAGAATCAGTGCTATCTGGCCTGGTACTGGCTCATGGTACCAGAGAGGGAACTTAATGTGACCTAGGATGCAGTAAAAATATTACCAAAGATTTCCCAGCTCCACATAATGAGTAGGGAAAGGGTCACAAAAATGCTGCATCTGACCCCTCAAAAGAGGTTTTGCTAACTCATCATAATCAATATCAGAAAGGGCAGGTGAGGGCCAGCTCTGGATGTGGGTGGCTTCAAGCTCATGGAGCAGGGGAAACATTCCTCTCCAAATAAGTTTCAATTACAACAGACAGCTTCACAGATTCATTTAAAAGAAGCAACATTTCTCTGTTTCAGAAAGGGAATCAGAAACTTTTAACAATAATTGTTTTAACCAGTTCTTTGTAGATACTGAAAGAGATGGAGAGGCCTGGCTGTCAGACATAGAGCAAGTAGAGTTGCATTTTTAAAGAGTGGGATGCTTTTCCTAGAAGTTAAACACTGATTTAAAAAACATCAGAAATTACATATTTATAAATGCTATGAGAATTTCCAGACAATACAAGCACTTATTTTGCCTTCTTTTGCGAGGTGTTTTCCTCTGACAGGTAGAGTGACAAAACCAGCATTTCATGTTAACAATCAAAACAAGGCATGGCCAAAAACATAAGAAAAATATTCCTGAAAGGAAAAAGTTTCAAAAAGGTAAGAAAGCCCTAAAAGGGTTATGGAAGAGATAGCAGGGTAGATGGGGATGTACTCAGAGGTTTTTCCTTAAGGAAGCTTGATTTTTTTCCCATTTGCTATAGAATAGACTTCCCTTCCTTTCCCTTCCCTGTTTACCTTCAAATATAGCTTAAACAGTTGAGTGGGTACTCTAAAATATACTCCAGGACTCAATGGCTTTGCTGTCCTTGAAAAGGTTGGTAGATCCTGAGTGTGGTTATTGGCAAGGCACACATGGTCACTGGTCTAATAGCCTTACATTATTATAAAAATATAGCCTGAGCTCATTTTTAATTATCCAAGTGAATTTATAGGAAGTATTTTCCTGCTTGAGCCAAGGTGCAGGTAACTGTCTGCCTAGTCATGTCTAGTCTTTCTTCTGCACAGGGTATACAACATCGTGTTTTGCATGTTTTCTGTGCTCTTGAACCCTCTGTGTGCTTACAGTATTATTAATTTACAACTTTGTCAATTCACTTTATCTCATATTGCTTTGGCATTTATCCAAGACCACATCAGAGCACAGTAGATTTGACTATTGCTTTACCCTAATTTCCCATGTCATAGGATCATAGGATCATAGAAAGTTAGCAGGCTACTGGCCCTGAGGCCTTTACAAGCCTAGCCAATAATTTAGCCCATGTTCCAACAAGTCAGCACCCTATGCCACTGTCCAGAAGGGACACAGGTGGAATCCCAGGGGTGTATTTTCTGTTCCCCATCCAGTTATCCAGGTAGCACTTAAAAATGTTTAATGAGGTACTCTGCATTACATGGAGAGGGAGTCTATTCCACAAAAGGGGGAGTCTCCTGGACACAAATCTGTCCTGCCAACAAGTCCTATTGATGTCATAGACCAGGTTGAGGTCGCACGTGCGGGTTACTCGAGTGGAGCTTGACCTGCGGATATGCAGCAGTTCCATCACGGTGGGGTCTGAGATTGCTTTGTATGCCAGACAGGTGTCAGCTCTGAGGAGTCTGTAGGAGACTGAGTAGAGGGACAGGGCTTTTAGCCTAACTGTGTAGTGTAGATGTTTGAGGCCCTGGATTCTCCAGATGAGGAACCTCTGTGGTCTCCCCAGCTGCTGCATGTGCTTTGTGAGGTACATGCCGAAAGGGGCATTGTACTCAATAATGGATCTTATAAGGGAAGAATACAGGGATGTTATGACCACCTTGTCCCTGGATGAGATATCCTTACTAATGAGGTGGGCCATGTAGAAAACTTTCTGTACAATGGAGGCAATATGGTGGTCAAAATTCAGTTTGCTAGCAACGTGAGAGCCCAAGTCCCTCACGACTGATTATGTGCTTAGTGACTTATTATCAATGTGATAATTTGTGGGGATGTCACTCTCCCCAAAAGGGATGATAATGCATTTTTGGCATTCAATTTGAGGCCATGCTTCTGGCACCAGACATTTGTTTGGGTGAGACCCTCTTGGAGGATGTCCACATCACTAGGGAAATTAATGACAGCACTCAGCTTGCAGCCATCTGCAAACTTGGTCAGCCATAGCCCACTAGATTTGGCCTGCACCTCTGAGAAATATATCCCAAACAGCAGAGACCACAAAACTGATCCCTGAGGTATACCACTTGTTACAGGTCTACTACTTGAGGTGGCTTCCCCTATTTTGACTAGGTTGGTTCTATCAGTGAGCCAGTTTGCTACCCATCTGGTAACATATGGATTGATGCCTAGTTGAGAGAGTTTATGTATTATACCTGAGTGGGGAATAGTATCGAAGGCCTTGGCCAGGTCAAGGTAGGTGGTGTGCACCATCTTCCCCTCATCTATGGCCTTGGTGACTGTCTCTAAGAAGATGACCAAATTTAACAGGCATAACCTCCCCTTGGCAAAACCAAACTGTGTGGGATCAAGTGTCTGGAGGTTACTAATGTCCTTGTTAATGAGGTCCATGATAATCCGTTCCATGGCCTTGCAGATCAGACTAGTTAGGCCGATGGGTCTATAATTTCCTGGATCAGTGGACACTCCACCTTTGTGCAAAGGGATGACAGTAGCTGTTCTCCACTCAGCTGGGATGAAGTCGGTACTCAAGCTTTGGTTGAATAGGGTGCCTAATGGTGATGCAAGTTCCTGCCTGAGTTCATGTAGGATGTAGCCTGGGATGTCATCGGGTCCCATGGAGGCTGTATGTTTTGCCTTTGAGAGGCAGTGATGACTTGCTCCCTATAGACAAGGGGAGGGGGCAGGTACTGGGGATGTCATGTTTTAATGATGGGGGGGACAGAGGAGCGAAGTTTTCACTGAACCTGTCTGCCAGCAGGTTGGCTATATCTACAGGGTTTGTGTATGTGGTGTCCTTGACCACCAATTCTGAGCAGATCTGGGTGCTTCCCTTGAGACTAAGGACATATGAAAGAAAGATTTATGGTTGTCTTTAGTAGATGTGGCCAGTTTGATCTCGAAGTTTGCTTTGGAGGATTTCACTAGTGTCCAGTCTAAGGAGAGATTGCTCCCAATTAGACACCTGCTCCTTCTTGATCCTGGACAGCAATTTTTTTTTCCTTTTTTCCTTTTATTATAGAGTTTATTTATTGTAGATGTCCACCAGACAGGTTTACTCTTCCTTGAAGAGGAGGATTTCATCCTGTCTGGTATTTCTGATTCCATGCAGCTATATAAATGCTCATATAGTACTTTGGTGTAGGTTTAGACATATGTGCCAGTTCCTGTGGTGGGGGGGGGGGGATGTGAGGCTGTTTATACCTTCCTTCAGGAGGTTGCAGTCAGCTTGGGAGAAGTGTTTTTGTTTGACCCTAGCTAGCGGGGGGTCGGGGGAGTTGGTGACTTCGAAAGTGACTGCTTTGTGGTCGGATATTACCAGGGATGATGACACTGTAGGGATGCTGCAGTGGTCACTCATGTTGGTTAAAAACAAATCCAAGATATTTTCACCTTTTGTGGGGGTGTTGACCAACTGGTCCAAGGGACTTTCATTGACGAAATCAAGGAATCTCTGGGCATTTGTATTTTGGCATGAGTATTTCTTCCAGTCTATGATTGGATAGTTAAAGTCACCCAGGACCAGGGTAAAGGGTTGAATCTTGATGGATACAAATAGTACATATAGATTCAGTTAGGTGGACTGGGCATCTTGAGCCAGAGTTGGAGGCCTGTAGCTAGCTATGATTTGAATAGGGGTCTTGTCAATTGTTAACTTCACCTGGAGTGTTTCCTTTGCATGTTGTATTAATTTAATTTAATTAACTTGGATTCAATGTCTGAGCTAAATGTTTACTAAATTATTTCCTTAACTGCCAGATTTTGCTGTCTGAGGACTGACTGCTCCATTATTTGCCATTACTTTACTCAAATTGTGTTAAAGCACATTTCTCCTTTCCCTTATGTTCTTATCACCAAGCTTTAGCTTTTTGCTTGACACCTCACTTTTTGTTGGACAAACTTTGTATTTCCTCTTTAGCATGTACTTCATCAAAAAATGATTTTGTGGCTCCAGGGGAAGAAGAATAACTTGAAGACAGCTGGATATAGCAGTTTGAATCTCACACCTGCATCTCGACATTCCCTGAATAGTGCAATGGATTTTCTCATCTTCTGCCTGGTATACAATGAGTAATCATGCTCCATCTTTGATGCAGTGCTATTGTGAAGTTTTGGGTCAGACTCCTGTACTCTGGACTCTCTTAACCTGTTTTACTTTAAGATTTTTTAAACTATTTTATTTTTATCTTCTGTGTTTCTATCTTCTCCAGCTTCTCTGTTTATTTACATTTATATCTGAGCATTGATTTCACATTTTCCTATTTATGGTCTATTTTTAATTTATTGTTAAATCACATTCAGTGAGATTCCAAAATATTCATTACATCATGAAAAGCTGTGAATGGGAACACACAGGGTGTTTGTGGTTCATGAACATAATGTGCATGAGTGGGGTATGGTGAGAAACATAGCTGCTTGCAGTATATACTAATGGTAGTATAATTACTTGGTAATGAGCAACATTATTAAAATTAGTTTCTTTGTGTATGCAAATGAAAGAGAACTAGACGTCAGAACAATTCAGAAATGTAGAAGAGTGCAATGTGATACAAATTGACCATTGTTAATAATCACTGTTTTGTCCTGGTGTACATGTAGGGTAATAGCAGAAATATGTTAGAGGTTGCCATAGCTTTTGTGAACATGGATATGCAACAGGATATTATTGTTGCCAGTAGCCTTGATGGCATGTGTCATCACCCTTGGATGCACTATGTCATCCAACTACACTTAACATTTCATGGGCTTCATGAGACTGACATTATTGACTTGTACCATGTGGATAGGTACACCATACAGGAGCTGATAGACATGTGTTAGCCTTATCTAGAGGCTCATGGAAGTCATGCATCACCCATTCCACTGGATACAAATGTATGTGTGGCTTTATGTATACTAGCTACTGGGTCCTTTCTATGACCAACAGGGGATACTCACTGGAGATACCCCAGGCATCTGCCTTGAGAATACCCCATCAGTTTCTCAATGTCATGCTGTAGCATATGGGGGAGCATATGTGGTTCCCACATAGCACAGATTACAGAGCCAACACCATGCTGGATTTTTGTGATATAGACCAATCTCTTGATGTGCCAGGGGCCACAGACTGCACCCACATTGAAATAAAGGCTCCATTTGGTGATTTGGGAAGAAGGAAAGTGAACTGCAAAGGTTATCACTCCATCAACTACCAGAGAGTCTGTAATCAGCAAAGTAGTATCTACAATGTTTCTCCAGGCCACCCAGGTAGCTTCCATGACTCCCATATATGGCACACATGTGGCCTATATCAATGATTTGTGAGGGGTGACTTTTCTCAGGGATGTCTTACTGGAGATGACAGATATGGCCTGGAGTCCTGATTGATGACAGCTATCTGAAATCCACAGACTATGACCAACAATGGATACAACTATGTCCTAGTACCACCCCAACTCATTATGGAATGTGTGTTTATGCTGCTAAAGACACATTTACACTACTTGGATTTCTTTTGTGGTGCCCTGCAATATGACCCAGGCAAATGTATTAAGATATTCTCAGTATGTACAATGTTATGCAGCATGATAAAGAGGAAAGAGTTTCAACAGGGAGGTTGTATGCAGGAAGAACATTTCCCAGTGCACCAGGTAGTGGAAAGTCAGCCATATGAGGAGTCAGTGGAGACCTGGCAGCAGAGGATTAACATGCTAGGTGGAGGCAGGTATAGTATGATGTAGCACTGACAAAGAGGCAATAGCTGGCACACAGCTTTGACTCTATAGTAAAGCATATACTTTACAGTAATATGGAGACATGCTAACCAATACCAGGCTGTGTTTACATGCATAGACTGGCTACACTGTGCACCAGACATAAGCAACTCTTGTAACAAAGTATAAACAGCAGGCCACAGTTATCATCATCTGCACAGGTGCAAGAGGCAACACAAGTTTACAATGTCTTCCATAGGACAATGTGTGAGCATTGTAGAAACTGAAAATAATTGAGTGCACTTTGTGTTACAGGTGGGGAGTTGAGGAAACTATTGCAAAATGCTTTGGGAAAGGCTACTGTCATTAGAAGTGTGTGTTTTATACTGCAGGCTGTAGTGTCGTGTGTGTGTGTGTGTGTGTGTGTGTGTGTGTGTGTGTGTGTGTGTGTGTGTGTGTGTGTGTGTGTGTGTGTGTGTGTATGCTAGGAAACAGCCTCAGCAGGTCTTGCAGCACTACATCTCACTCTTATGGACAGGCCTAAGGCACACGTGGAAGATGCGTGGTCATCCTGTATGTTCCACCTTTGACAGGCACTCCCCCTTCCAGGAGTGTCATAGATAGCAGTATTGCTTTGGCCAGAGGTAGATGCATTACATGGCTGTGAACAAGGCACTGGGGCAAGTATCATAGCCACAGGGATGCTCTCTCCTGCCTGCACGCACCTCCATACTCAGTAACACTCAGTATGTAATCACCTCCACATTCAGTATCACTGTGGAAATGATAGAGCTATATGACAATAACCTTGTCCATCCATGTCCATCGCAGCCACCTTCAGTAGAGGCAGAAGTGGAGTAGCTATGTGACATTTGTCTGACACATGACCTAGGAACATGTGAGGTCCTGCCAAATGCCAGTAGGTGAGTGAGCCAGTCAAAAATACCACACATACAGGACATGCACTCCCAAAGATTATCATGATTAACCTGCAATATCCATACTATCTCTGCAATGGCTGAGGTGTTGCTATCCTGTGCCTCTACAATAGCCCTGCACATTTGTTGTATTGCAGACACTGGCCGAGCTAGATCTGGGATGGGTGGTATCCATGCCATTACCAAACACCAGTACACATACCCACATGATCATCATTATGGCCTGTGGAGCTTATGGTAGACATTGATGGCAAGACACTCCCCTGACTGTGTCCACACCAACCTTTTCTTCATGGTGTGTGTGTGTGTGTGTGTGTGTGTGTGTGTGTGTGTGTGTGTGTGTGTGTGTGTGTGTGTGTGTGTATATCTTTGCTCACAGACACAGAGGCTATATCTATGGTCTGAGTATGGGAATCTGATCTGCACAGTCACTGTGTGCACCACTGACACTGTACTCCCTCATTGTACCACTGTTTATCACAATCACAGTCATAGTCAGATGCTTCTCTAGCATCAGGCAATGGAATACCCATGGTGGTGGAACTGCATAGGGCATCACCTGTAAATGCATCAATACTCAAAACTCAGTACAAAAATGATTAATCACCTCTACTTTATTGATAGTGCAGAATTAATAGGCATGGTGAATAGCGACAGTAATGGTTAATATAACCTTAACATGTGAAGGTGCTCTTGAAGCTTGTATTCCTGGTGTACCTAATATACAGGAAACATGTGAATTCATGCTCATGAACAGCAACAAATGGAACAAATAAAATGATTCATGTCTTAATAGAGAAATAGCAAAACACTCCTGGGACATTGCCAATGTATACTCTACTCTGGGGTCATGCTGCAGCTCGACTCCAAGCTCTAACACACCTCTATAAGAATGCAATGAGTCAAATCTCCCACACATAGTAGTCAAAAATGTCTCCATCTCCATCAATGGTGGTTTGAATGACAGCCCATCTCCCATTGCCCTACCTTCCTTTGCAAGGTAGACAGCATGACTTTCTGCATCACAAATAATGTTGGTGGTCCTGCATCTGACTTGTTCATGGTTGCAGTCCTAGCTGCATACAGCATTACAATCTACTACTATATCCTGCCAAGCATGGTCACAATAAGTCTGGTCAGCAGTACCCTGCCTAAGCAACCATTGACCAAGGAGATGGAGGGCTTATACCAAGACTTCATTCTCTGCGTGAGAGAATTTGCTCTTCTATGTATTACCTGTGCCAAGCATGGGGTTGTGTGGAGAAAGAATACAAACTCTGAGTAGCCATGAAGGGCTGCTTGTCAAAGTAGGCTATTTTTAGTGTACCACCTATTATGTAAATTGGTTTTGCACTAAAAAATGTACACATAACAGTACGCTACTGTCATAATCTACTATACAGCACAAAGCAAAGCCTCCACCCCCATTCAATTATCCCCACCAGCAACCAGGAGTATATCTCCTCAAATGCAGCTTACCCTGAACTATACACTATGCAACATGGGGAATCATGTAAGTATCCCCCAGTTGTATATCCACTATGGTCCCCATCCCGGCAGGCACAGCTTCCTATGCACAATACAGACATCACCTGAAGCTATATGTGTTGTTGTTAACCTATATAACAACAGCTGTCTTACTTTGCCTATCTTCACAATTGTGAGCCCATAGTAGAGCCTTCCAACAGACAAGCAAAGTTAGAACATACATCAGGTGATTTGACAGCTGATAAATACAAGGATAAGCATTTTCCACCTGAATGTTTCCCAGAGGTCTGTATGCTGGCCAATACTAAGACTGCAACATTAGGTCATATCTCTAAAATATTGACAAGGTACTGATATAAACAGGTCTGTATCCAAGTATATCCCAGGCAGTGTTGGCCTAGCACCTTTAAATGCCACAGTACAGCATTTCTGTGGAGTGTGCCTCCCTTACCTTCCCCATTAGCTGTGCAAAACTTCTCTGCTTCCCACAAGAATACTATTTTTCTTAAGAACATTTATCATTCACTGAAGATATTCCTAGACTAGTACAACAAGGAATGCTTCAGTTAACCACTGCATTTAAAGTCCAGTAATGAAAATGTTGCACTTACATTAAAAAGCTAGGATTCCTGCTTTTCTCCCTGTGAATTAGCTTGCTCTATGCCCTCTTCCACAGTGTGATGAGGATCCAAGCAGCTACTGGGGTTTATATCCCACATATTTTGACCTCTGAGCATGATGATTATGCAAATGAGTGCTTATCTCATGAATATTTCTGAATCATTCATTCTATGTATCATACCTGAAGGCAAAGTCTCATGTACAGGCTTACACTGCATTATGCACCTACCTGAGTACCAATGAGGCTCTCTGAGCATGTGTGGGAATCTTAATGTGAAAGAGATGCTCCCGGCATTTTATGATTTAAGCCTGCTAACTGCAGAGACACTAAAGAGCACTGTCAATGTAATAGGCTAACTACATGGTTCAAAGCACAACAGTGTCTGCCATATTTGACAAGTTCTAGTGGCTATTTCTAGATTGTCATTTTTTGAGACAATTTTCAGAATGGGAAACAGTTGTGGCTGTGAGATGTTATGTATTATTCTGGTATGTGACCTAAAGTATAACTATGGCTTTCAGTGGCACGGTTTTATGCAGAGAACCCTAGTACAGTCTGAAAGAGACCAAGATCTTCCTCCTTTACCTGCCTATATACTACTGAGACTGATAGAGCAGGGACTTCTGTAAGGGTGCCTCATATAAGGCAGATGCCTGGCACTGCCTCAGCAGAGCAGTTACTGATACCATAGACATTCTCCAAACTTGCATTTGGTGTAGACACCACTCTAGTGACCTGCAGAAGCACCACCCAGACCTTCATAGCCAAGACCAAGAAGAGTTCAAAGTGAAGGCACCTAAGCTATATTGCAAGTATGCTGAAAAGATAGTTTTTCTTTTTCTTTTTCCTTCCATGGTAACAATGTGAGTTGTTTTATAATTCTTTTTTTTCCCTTAGCCTAGGAGGCTATTTTAAAGAATAATTTCCTGAACTGGAGGACACTTGTCCCAATTTTCAAAGCACATGGGTAAGTCCCCCTACCTGTTATTACATACATAGAGGTATGGTTATCCCTACCTGAGTAGTAATTTTGAGATATGTTACCCTCACAAAAATACATACATACATACATACATATCAGACAGGTTACCAATGGAGAATGTAGGCAAATTTATATCATTGTTGATGCATCATGTCATCTTCTGAGTTTATGGTTTTGATAGTCATGTCAACTGCTGGATCTAAGGTTTTGATAGTCATGTCAACTGCTGGGTTCATGGTTTTGATACTTATGACAACTACTGGGTTTATGATTTTGATAGTCATGACAACTGCTGGGTTTATGGCCTTGGTTGTATGTCTAGCGTACATTATAAAGTGCATGGTTTAAGGCTTTGGAAGATATTCCAACACAGTCACGTTACTGCATTTCATCTTAAATACAGTCCACCGAGTCCATAGAAAAATGACAGGCACTGAAATTAGCATACTTTTTTATATTACCTGTTCATAGGCTCAGAGGTTCATAGGTGTATATTAGGCTAGCAACCACTAGAGCCCTTATAAGCCTAACCATGTAACCCAAATGTAACCCACAAATTGGATTTATATAGAGGTGATTTACTGATTGCCTCTGTCCATCAGAGACATAGCTGCGAGATCAAGGGTGAATTTCCAATTATTCATCAAACGGTCCATGTTGAGCTTAAATAGAGATAGGAAGGAAATCTGCTTCACATAGATGGAGAGCCTGTTCCAGAGAATGAGAATTTTCTGAGAAACATATCTGTCTCTCCAACATGGCATATTTATGTTGCCAGCAAAATTTAGATATTTTAATCCAGTAGTTCTGACACTGTTGTTTTGCAGATGTGCAAAATGTTCATCAAAATAGGGTTTGGGGATGCCTTGTATGTCAGGTAAAGATCACCTCTCAGAAGTCTGTATGATACTGAGTAAAAGAGACTGAAGTAGGACATTGTGTTTACTCCCTGTATTATTTTTGCAAGGAAACATTTTGGATATTCCAGTTGCTGTATACATCTTGTCAGGTACAAACCAAAGGGGTATTACACTCTATGATGGGTCTGATGAGGGCTAGTACAGTGGTATGATGACTTCACTACTTCACTGAACCTAGATACCATGCCCTTGTTTATAAGTTGAGCAACATAGAAGGCTTTTCCTACTACCTTGGACACATGGTGGTCAAAAGCTAGTTTACTATCTGCATGAGTTTCCAGATCCCTGACTAGTGAATTAACTTTTAGGAGTGTTTTATTGATGACGTAGTTACCTGGGTGGATAACTTCCCAAAAGATAATATAATGCATTTCTTAGTATTGAGTTTTAAGCCATGGCTTTGGCACCAAACATTTGTCTGTGTTAGACCTTCCTGAAGGGCATTCTCATCCTGGGGACATTGAATGACTGCTCCCAGTTTCCAATCATCTGCTAACTTGATTAGCCAGAGGCCTTTGACATTGGCTTTGACATCTGAGAAGTAGATTCCAAAGAGGAGTGGGTCTAGCACAGACTTCTAGGGGATTCCTCTGGTGACTGACCTCTTTGTAGAAGTGACATCAAACATTTTAACATACTGAGTCCTATCAGTGAGCCAGCTAACTCTCTAGCATGTTATAAAGGGATTTCCACTTAGATCCATATGTTTGTTGTTAATGCACGAGAGATATTGTATGAAATACTTCAGCCACATTTTGGAAGTGAGTATGCACCATGTTCCCCTCACCCATTGTCTTAGTGACCTTTTCAAAGACGTCCATTAGATTCAGTAAGAATGACCTTCCTTTGACAAAGCCAAACTGGGATGGATCTAGTGTCTGGAGGTTGTTGATAATTTCCATGATAATTCTTTCCATGGCTTTGCAAATAAGTCTAGTCAATCTAATAGGTCTGTAGTTTCCAGGAACTGTTGAAGGTCCTACCTTATGAAGGAGGGATGACCATTGCAGTCCTCCATTCACATGGCACAAAGACTATAGTTAAATAATGACTCCAGGTTTCTTGATAAATCATATTTTAGACTGTTAAGGAGGCATCCTGTAATGTTATCAGGGCACATTGAGCACATGTTCTTGGCTTTAGTGAGGGCAGGCAATACATGCTCCCTAGTTATAGTTGAAGGGCATTTTTGGTGGATGGTTGGGGGTGAGAAGGGGGCAAATTTGGAATTCAATTTGTCCATTAACAGCTTCACTATATTGCCAGACTCAGTGAATGTGACACCATTAAATACCAATTCAATGCTGTGTGCTGCCCTAGAGGTTTCTGAAATAGCTGAAGAACACTTTCCCTTGCTTGTTCTCCTATCTTCCCTGTCACAATTGTCCTCCCTTTGTCTTCTGTCTTTAACTCCTGTGTCATCCATCTCCATTAATGTGTACGCACTTCCGCCATCAGTCTTCTCTGTGTTATATTTTGGTGCATGTGCCCTGCTAGTACCCTCCCTCTTATCATTCCTTTAACAGCCCTTAGTTCTTTTCCCACCTTACCTTCTTTGTATAGATAAAATGGACACTTGTACTCTTTCCTTATCAGTTTTCCTTATGTGCTTTCCCTTAATTACTTTCCCTTTTTCCTACTGTCCTATATTCCAATTTCCAGCTTTTAAGATGATCAAAAAGTAGATCTGAAATGTGCTTTGACCCTTTTAAGGCTGTTGGCAATCTTTATCATCTTGTCTTTCTTGTGTTTTCATGAATGTCTTGAGCCATATCAATGTGCCTACATGCTCAGTGTTCACTAGATCTGCTGATCACATTGTGCAGCCCCACTTCACTAGAGCTGATGATCACATTATGTAGCCCCCACTAGGGCCAACTTTCCCTCACCACAGGCCATGCTCTGGCTGTGACTAGGTTTCTTAATTAACTGATGATTCAACTCAGCATTTTCACTTTGTAATCTATAATTATAACTCAACCACACTGCTTCTAGAAGATAAACAGCTACTGGCTCCATGCAGTCTTGATGAACACCTTTCTGAATCCCAGGGATTGTTTAAATTTTATAGCTGCCATACAGTATTTGTAGATCATCTATTTTAATTTGCACTGTGGTTGTAGAGCACGGAAAACTAATTTAAAAATACAATGTACTTTCTTTTCTTTTTTCAGATTGTTGGAACATTTGTAAGTTATATTTAAGCCGTTTAATCTGCAGTATGTGCTTTTCCTGTGGTCTGAGGATGTGTGACCTTTTCTTTGCAAATGTGAGAAAAGAGATCAAAGAAACTAAATAAATTAAACATGTACTTGAATTATAAAGTGCAACTTCTTGCTTTTCTTGTTTCAGGAAACCTGTGGTCATAAAAAAGCAAATGCAAGACTCTTCAAAGGAAGCAGTCATTACTATTCAATTGAGAAACATCTCCAATGTATATGAAATCTCTGAATTTAGAAAAATATGTTTGCTTTCTAGTTAATCTTTCTTCTAGGGATGTTATCTGATGTAACTACTTCAGCGAGTAAGGAAAAGAATAAGTCAGAATATATATTTAGAGACAAAAGCAAAGTCAGTCTTAGTCTTTGCTTGTGAGATCTTGGTGACACATTGATGAATGTTTGCTATTTGAATTCTGTCTTTTTTAATATTAACTTTTACTAACTCACAATAGTTAGATCCAATATTACTTTAGTAAGCTAGGATTTTTGTTTAGCTGTAGATCAATTCTTAATATTCTGCTTATAAAACTGCTTGTTATTTTTTATATTTTGTTTGTATTGCCTTCGCCTCTGCATATTTAATTTGGATCAGTACAGTCCTGACTTGTTTATTATTTACATAAAGTTTCATTTATTTACTTCTAAGATCTATTGACTGGTATTCATTATTTATGTATCAATATGTGTTGTATGAGAATAGTATAATATTTAACACAGTAGGATGGCAAAGATGTAGTGTACATGTTCAAAAGCAGACCACTTAAACACATTACTAGTGAGATATTAATTGTTCCATTATTTATATACGTCCAAATCAAGGGTAGTCAAGTTGCTGCTGTGTGTTGGTCTGTAGCTATGTCTAGAGTGCTGGCAGTACTACCATGCCATGAAGAAAACTAGAGAGAACTGGAGACTTCTGGCACCCTTCTGTGGGAAGTGTGTGTGTGTGTGTGTGTGTGTGTGTGTGTGTGTGTGTGTGTGTGTGTGTGTGTGTGTGTAAATAATAGTTTGAAAAGCAGTTGCCATAGCTATGGAACACTGCAAGACACTGTGGTTCACAAAAACAGTGATGAGAAAGGAGCTTGGGTTAGGGTGTTAGGCCAAAGGCACAGCTCTCAAAGTGATCAGTGTGCAAGTCCTAGTCTGGGTATGGATGTTGGAAGCCCATACTCAAGAGAGTAGTACATATTCCATTTATGCTCTTGAGCCAGGTTGGATTTTGTAAACTGGTTATGAATCAGGTTTCTGCACATTTTTCTTTTCTTAGGTACCAGTGGTGCAACCTGCGAGACCAACCCTCTGGTAGCTATCTGGCTTTTTGGAGCAGTAGGATAGCTCCAAGGACAGTTGCCCATCCCTCACATACCCAGGTGGTACATTGGTTGGCAGAAGTTGAATTTCGACAACACTAATGCCATCCTGCTCCTTCTCATATGGGTTGGCAGTGGTACCTTCCCTCACATGCACCTTATTGTTTTGTATGCACTTTTCTCTCACTGATTGCTGAGCACCAAGGCTCCATCTATCAAACTCAAGCCAATTATTTCACTAGGTAAAAGGAGTCTTCCCTCAGATGCCCTAGGGTGATAGACATGTGAAGGGGTATCATCCAGGTAAACATTAGAGAGTATGGTGCTCTTCTCAACATGTCAGCATCTCAGCAATAATAACGTAGTTTGTGTGAAAACCTAACCTCTTTCTGTGTGTGGTGATGTGGGCACTAATGTTACCATAGGAACCACATATGCCCCTATATCAATTTACATGGTCTCCTTTATGCAAATGAGAAGAGTTATTGCCACATGCTTGGATGGCCATGACATGTCTTCCCAGCTCCTGCCGCCCCCCCTTCCAGCTTTCAACACAATCCTAGCCCTTTGGCTGTGATCAGTTCAGGAGATTCAGCATGAACTGGCTGGGACCCACCCTTTCCCCTCTACAAGATGGGTGCATTCATCTTCCCAACTGTGCCATTAACTGCATTAGATGCTAACTTAACTTGAGTCAATTGTGCTTTAGTCAGGGATTTATTAATATTTTCCACAGCACAGCTAATTTGTACCTTATTCTCTTAATTCTACTTAACATTTTAGTTATTGTCTTAATTCACAGTCGAAAATGGTAGCAAAGACAACCAGACACAGTGTAGGCTTAATATAACATAAAATTTATTCAAACAAAGTAAAAAATGTTGGTAAGTGCTTTCACTTAATAGCTTCATCACACCTTAATGCAGTTAAACATACAAAATCCTATTTAAACAAAATCAAACTTCCTATATCCAATCACAGACAAACTTCTATTAATTTATGTTAGATGCACACATGAATTTGTTTTTAATCATATGTTTATATTGATTTTAGTTTACAAAGCACTTTTTCTATATACATTTCTGTGCTTTATGCCTTTAACTTAATTGCTTAGACAGAAGTTCGTCTATGATTGGATATAGGAAGTTTGAATTTGTTTAAATAGGATTTTGTATGTTTAACTGCATTAAGATCTGATGAAGCTAGTAAGCGAAAGTGCTCACCAATGTTTTTGACTTTGTTTGAATAACTTTTATGTTATATTCAGCCGACAGAGTGCCTGGTTGTCTTCGCTACCATTTTGGACTGTGGTTTATTTATTTAATCTATTTTTGGTATCAAGACATTTACCTCGTGGAGTACATTCTTTTTATGGTTTTTACTATATTGTTTTAATTCATTTTATTTTTTCTGTCATTTAGCTGTCTTATTTTGTACTTGCATTATTATTCATTTTAATAGTATTTTCTGTGTATTACATGTGTCTTTATTTATTAATAGTTTGTTCTTTATATGATCTCTTAAATCCATATTTCCTGTTACCTTTACATTTTCCTTATCTTTGTCTTTGCTCCTCTCCCTGTGTTCATCCCTATTCTTAGATGCATGTATAGTATTCTTTCAGTTTGGTTTTCTTTTGCATTCCTCTTGCTCCTTTTACTATATTGTTTATCTTTCGTAGGTTCATAGGCATGTACTGGGCTAACTGCCCTTGCAGGCCATTTTAAGCCTAGATATTTTTCATTTTAGCGTTTGAATTAACCTGTCCCATTTAGAGTTAGATTGACCTTAGCCATCTCATGGTTGGTCAATAATTATATATTACCCCTAGTAAGAATAACTGGGATTGCGCCATAGATAATATGAGGGGAACCATGCTTGGGATAAAGCATTTAGGAGCTGCTTCTGTCTATTAATAAGTAGTACAGGGGGCAGTCCTGTGGTAAATCTGTTTCCCGTCCACAGATCCAAATTGCACTTGAATATGGACAGGGATGAGATTTGTTGTACGTGGATGGTAAGTCTGTTCCAGAGCAACAGTGTCCTCTGAGAAATAGACCTGTCCCTCCAAACAGTTATTTTGATGTTACAGAAGAGGTTTATATCCCTAGACCAAGTATTACTGGTGCCACTTGACTTGCTGATGATCAATAAATCCATTAGTGTTGTGTCAGATGTTGCCTTGCATGTCAGACACAGGTCACCTCTTAGCTGTCTGTTGGATTCTGAGTATGGTTACAGGGCTTTCAGTTGGTCCATCTAAGACATATTGCTTAGGCCTTTATCCTTTTAATAAAGTATTTATGTGGGCATTTCAGTTGTTGCATGTGTCTGGACAGATACAGTACATGCCAAAGGGGACATCATGCTCAATGATTGGCCTAATGAGGGGTGAGCAAAAGGGAACAATGACATCCTTAGATTCTGACACAATCCCTTTGTTTATAAGATGTTCAATATAAAAGGACTTTCTTACAACAATGGACACATGTTGGCCAAAAGTTATGTCACTGTCCACATAAGATCTCAAATCCAGAAAACCTGTGTCAACTCTTAGGGGTGCATTGTCAATATGGTAGTTCCCTGGAGTAGATAACTTCCTCAAAGATATGATAATGCATTGTTTGGCATTTAGTTTCAGACCATGATTTTGGCACCAGTTATTTATTTGAGACTAACCTTCCTGCAGGATGGCTAAGTCATTTGAGGATTCAGTGACTGCTCCTAGCATGGAGTAAGCTGCAAATTTATTCAGCCACAGCCATGTGGAATTGGCTTTTACTTTGTCCCAGTACAAAACCATGGGGGACTCCACTGGTGACTGGTCTCTTTGTGGAGGTAACTTTCACTATTCTGAGTTCTTGCATCCTATCTGTGAGCCAGCTGGCAGTCCAGTGGGTGACATAGGGTATTATTCCCAGTTTATTTAGCTTTTCTACTAAGTCTGAGTGGGGGATTATGTCAAAAGCTTTGTTCAGGTCCAGGTATGAAGTGTGTGTCATTTCACTTTCATGTGTTGCTTTGGTGACCTTTTCAAAAAAAGTCCACCAACTGAGTAAACATGACCCACCCCTAATGAATCCAAACTGAGATAGGTCCCTACATCCTTACTAATTAGCTGCATAACAAGCCTTTTTGTGGCTTTGTATGAGTCTGGTCAGACTTATAGGTCTGTAATTACCTGAGTCTGTGGAAGGGCCTCCCTTATACAGGGGAATAACTGTAGCGGTTCTTTGTTCACTTGGTACAAAACTTGTATTGAAGCTGAGGGCAAACAGTGTCGTTGGGGGAATGGCTAAATCATGCTTCATGCTATTTAAGATGCACCTAGGAATATTGTCAGGACCCATCGATGCAGCATTTTTAGCTTGATAGCAGGGGCGGCCCGTGCTATCGGACTGCCGGTCTGCAGCCCCCTCAACCTGATAGTACAGATAAAATAAAAAATAAAACAAAAAAAAATTTTAAATTTCACGCATGCGCACTGCTGCTGAGACAGTCTAGTGCATGGAGCATGCGCACGGCAGTCCTGATTGATAATCATGGACAGGAGCGCTCCCACAAGTCTATGCAGTTTTAAACTGCATAGACTGCCTGGGAACTCACTGGGGAAACGCATCGGGGTCAGACTGCAATGTCGGCAGTCAGGGGAAGGATCAGATTGGAGTTTGCTGCAGGGGAAGATCTCGCGACAGGCAAGGTAAGGATCTGGATTGGAGTAGAGTTCACGACGGGCAGGGTCAGATTTTGCAGGATCTGGATTGGAGTAGAGTTCACGACGGGCAGGGTCAAATTTTGCACGGGATTTCCTTACTGGATGTATGGTGGCTGCAGTCTCATCGGAATGTACGTACTGCTGGATGTATGGTGGTTTTATGGACAGGGATTTACTACAGGACCAGGTAAGTGGAGTGTGTGTGTGGTTTACTACAGGACGTGGAATGTGTGGTTTTGCTTTTACTACAGGACCGAGTGTGTGGTTTTGCTTGTACTACAGGACCGTGTGTGTGTGTGTGTGTGTGAAAATGCCTCAGGTGGGATGTACTGGTGATTAGACTCATGGTGGTGTGGTAGGGAATACCTCAGGCTTGAACCCTGTACCTTGTATGCAGGTGTTAAAGACCTGAATTCCCTACCCACCACCATTTGTAAAAAAATTGCAGATTTTTGCCTCATATTTGATCTGATCTATTCCTCATAATATCTGTGTTTTTTAAATATTGAAATGCTTGAAATTTGATGGTGCAGTGGTAGCATTGCTGCCTCATAGTTATAGGTTCTTGGGTTTGGTTCTTGGCTGGGGTGCCTTCTTTGTGGGGGGGTCTGTATCTTCTCCCTGTGTTTGTGTGGGCTTGCTTTTGTGTCCTCCCATGTTACAAAGACATGTCTGCATTATTTCTTCCTGGGCCTCTGCTGAGAATTGTTTTTTTTTGTTCCAAGCCAAACTGTCCTGATTAACAAATGTTAAATAAAATTGACAGGCATTTGAATTTCAGACTTCAGGTTTCTGAATGTTTAATTCCTTGCATATTTGATGGTGCAGTGGTAGTATTGTTGTCTCACAGCTATAGGTTTTCTGGTTTGATTCTTGGCTGGGGTGCCTTCTGTGTGGAGTCTGCATCTCCTCCCTGTGTTTGTGTGGATTTGCTCTGGTGCCCTGTCATTTTACAAAGACGTGTCTGCAGTATTAATCCCTGGGTCTCTGCTGAAAATTGTTTTTGTTCTGTCAGCAGTAAAATTGCCAGGCATTTGAATTTCAGACTTCATGTTCTTCAGAATACATAGCAACACAACCTTTTTTTTCTAGCAATTTTCTAAGTTTATAAGATTAATATTTTAAATTTGTCCCTATTTTTGGGACTGTATTCCCCCATTATTGGCTTCGTCCAGGTTTTTGTGCTAAGGTTGACCGCTATGGCAAGAACTGAATTCACTGAATATGTTTGAGGGCTGTATTCCCACATTACTGGGTTTGTCCAGGTGTTTTGTACTAAGAGGTTGACAGCTATGGTGAGAACTGAATTCACTAAATGATAGCCATTTAAGTTTCAGTCTTCCTCTCTTTTACAAAGCAGCTGATGTAGTGGTATGTTACTCTGACTGTTTTGCTCAGGGACTTTGGCAGTAAAATGTATGGTGGTAACACAACATTTTATTCTAGCAACTTTCAAGATTATACAAGCAATGTTTAATGTGTCCCTGGTTTTGGGCTTTTGACCCCCAAATGCATTTTGGCTTTTTCCAGTTTTCTTGTGCTGTGAAGTTGAGATGCAGTTGAGTATTGAGTAGATTTTACAAGGAGCTGAGAGCTGCAGGAACAGAAGTTTGGTGCTTTTCCTTGTTAATACTATAGCACAACAGGTTGTGTACTTGCTTTTGATGCAGAAGGCTGTGGGTTCTACTCCCACAAGGGGTGGATGCTGCCATACTGAGAATGTTCTCCTTGGTGAAGATACTAACTATGAGTCTGTTATCAGTTTGCCATCCATTTCCTCTTGCAATATTATTACTAGCTTATCATATTTTAATGTAATATAGGCAATTTATTCCTGAGGGCAACAGACACTTTATTTTTCGATGAAACCATGAAATATAAAGGTGATTGCTAGCAGCAACCTCTTCATTAGTTACAGATTTCTTTAATGTGGAATTATTTAGATGACTTTTACTTCAGAGATTGTGCATATTTACTGATAATGGACTGTAGAATTGTGCATATTTACTGATAAAGGTGGACTGTAGAATTGTGCATATTTACTGATAATGGTGGACTGTAGAATTGTGCATATTTACTAATAATGGTGGACTGTAGAATTGTGTATATTTACTAATAATGGTGGACTGTGGAAGTCTGAGTAGACTTTTTTATGATAAATGTTCTCAACTGGGCAGTTTTGCCATTATGGGTGATACGTTGTTTCATTGCTTACTGGAAAAATGTTCAAAACAAATTTAAAACACCCTCTAACAACTGTACTGTATTGTACAAGGAATATAATTTTAGTACAATGAGGAAGGTGTATCAAAGAGCACATGTATGTTTCATATGCGAGGGGCCTATGATTTGAAACAGCCCAAAATTAATCTTTGTCTGCCACTGGCAAAATGTATTTTCTTTGAATGTGGGTTTCAATGCTGTTTCAATGAATGTGAGTTTCAAGGGCAGAGAAGTTTTAATGCTAAGTTTTCATTGTGAGACTGCATTGCTTTGTTTAGCAGATGACTTAGTGTTTGTGCTGTAAAATACAAAATAAATCTTTCAAATGAAGTCCAACTCATCATAGAAGTAAAGCAGTATGCACATTAGTGTTTATGGTAAATGGAGTGAAATAGCCAAGTAATGGTTCATTGGAATGGCTGCAGAGGCTCCATTCAACCATGATTTTGTCAGGGCCAGGGGGGAAGGGCAGCAAACTCAGACAGGCCCAGCTGAACTATACCTCCCAACTGTCCAGATTTTCAAAGAATGAATAGATTTTTGCTTCTTATTTTTGGTTTGTTCTTCATAAAATTTGTAGTTTTCTGGCAAATCATTTAGGAATTAAGTCACTAAATAATGATACACTGAGTTTCAGACTTCATAACCTTCAGAAAAATGTATGTTAAAGTAAGAGCTGTTCTATCAAATGTCTCAATTTATACAAGAGCAATTTTTAGTACTGTTTATATGTTCCTCCAATATATTTGGCCTTGTTCAGATTTACTGCATTAACAGGTTGAGAGGTATATGCAAATAAATTGCTTTATAGAATTAGGCAGAGCCAACCTCTCAACTGTCCCGATTTTGGCTCAAAATGTTGCTCTTCCCCTAATAATCCCTCAAAATAGCAATTTTGGAAGAAAACATGGAGGGTTTACAATTAAGAAATAACTGTAATAATCAAAGTTATAGATTACTTAGTTGAAATGCATGTAGATTCTTTTATTTTGTCAGCTGCTCAAGGTAGCAGTACTAATATTAAAGTGTCCCTTCCTTGGCAGGTTCCCAGCTGTATTGTGTGTCTATTTTATATTTTTGCATCCCATTTTTCATAAAATTGTGTGTTTTGGCAAATTAGTGACAAATCACTAAAGACTGAAGTTAGAAAATGACAGACATTTGAGTTTCAGATTTTATACCCTTCAGAAAATTCATACTAATGCAAGACCTATTCTATTATCTTTCTAAGTTTATTAGAGCAGTATTTAAAATTGGCCTTATTTTTGGGCCTTTGTCCCACTTCTGTGTATGGCTTTGTCCAGATTTCTTGCTCTTGAGGTTGAGAGGTATGACAAATGTGTCAGGGCCATCACAGTCAGCCAGAGACATTTCAAATTGTGACATACTTGTTGCACACTCCCCATGTAGTGACTCTGGATGTGTCCAAGCAAGGCAAGGAGTAGTTGTGTCTACCTTGGATGGGGAGGACACACTGCATAAGTACTACAGTGGCTTTTCATCTGTCCCTGATTTTGCAGAATGGTCTGGTTTCTGTCATATTTCTGTACTGTTGATTTATGCTTATTACTCAGATTTATGCTTATTACTCAAAGTACCTGTTGCTCTGTGTTTAAGTAGCAATGCTTTAATGACCATAAGGTAAGCTTGTCTGAGATCGTAAGATGCAAGTAAGCTTTAATAAGCATACTGTTAAAGAATTGCCAACATTGAAAGCCTTTCTGTTGTTGCCATGCAGAGAATACTTGACTAGATAATGTATAAGCCTTGGGTATTAAAGGACAGGATTCCATTATTTTAAAAGCTCATTACACTTGTTGGAGACTTCCAGTCATCTCTACAGACTTTACCTGTAAACTAAACAGAATGCCAATCATGTGTGGTCCATAACCTGTACAGTAATCCTTTAAGCAATGTATCTTGAGCTTGTTTCTTGTTTGCTTTTCATTTTTACTTTGATCATGTTTTCCCCATGAAACAAGTTGTCAGGCAGCAGGTCTTTTGGATAAGAAACATTTTTACAAGTGGGGGCATCACAGAGATTTCTACTTTCAGCATGTTACTTGGTACTTTAATAAAGCTGAATATATTATAATTAGAACTACAGTGCAAGGAGAAGTGGTTTGAGTTGAGTGCTTCTGGTTTTTCTTATACTTGATTTTGATTGGCATTCCAGTAATGTATTTAAAAAGTAATTTATTTTTTCATGCCTCACAACCTTTTGTTTCCATCTAGATATTAAGTAAGCTATCATGCAGCCAATGCATTGAAATATTTTTATTCTTCTACACTTATTTTTGTCTTGATTGGACTTTCATAATGATGGTTTGCCACCCAGGGCAGCGTATTTAATTAAAGTTAGTTTTTGTGGTTTTGTGCATAGCTCCTCCCCTTTCTAGTTGACCACACCCCTTCCCCTTGACCCCACCCATTCAGCTGTCTCCTGCAGCCCCCCTGTGATTTGAAGTCACCAGCCGCCACTGCTTGATAGCACTTTAAGGACTTTGTCTTTTGTGATAAAGGACAGATGGAGGTGAGAGAGGGGTAAAGTAAGTGCTGAATTTATCAACAGTATGTTGGCTATAACTTCAGACTCAGTATTAATAACATTGTTCACAATCAGCTCAGTGCATTGCTGCATTGTGATTTTGAGATTATGAACATAACTAAAAAAGGCCTTGTGATTGTCTTTGGCTTGGGTAGCTAATGTAGCCTCAGACTTAGCTTTGGTGGATTTTGTTAAGCCCCAGAGTTGTTTGTTTATTTCAGTGATGATGGCTCTAGCATTCTGGGAACTACTCTTCCTATTTTGTTTTCAATACTCTTTCTTTTATTGTAAAGCTTGTTGATATTTTGGTTCTACCATGTCAGTCTGTCTCTGTGGTTTGCCTTGCACTTGTTCCTACAGCTGTTTACATGCCAGTACAGTGCATTGGTGAACATGTCTACATGTTCAGTGGAGTTAACTGGGTTTGGTGGTGATTTGAAACTTGCCAATGTGTCACTTAGGAGTAGCTAGTTTGTCATAGGAAATTTTCTAAAGGTACCTTGGGTAAAAGGTGTCTTTGCTTTCACTTTTATTTCAAATGAGACAGCTCTATGGTCAAACCTAACAAGTGACAATGATATGCAAGGGATGGTGCAAGATGCTCCTATATGAAAGGACAAGATCCAAAATGTAGTTCTCCCTCTTAGATATTCTGTGTAATTGTTCCAAGGCATTTGTACTGGCAAAGCCCAGGAATCTCTGTGATTGCTCATTAATGGTGGTGTAGTTTTCCCAGCCTATAGTTCAATAGTTCAGATCATCTAGGAAAATGGTGCTGGGTTTAATACTGAATCAGTCTAGTTACTGAAGTTAGAAGAAGTTTTATTTGCTTTCACTGCTCTAGTAATCTTCTTTGAAGAGTAACTGTTGGTTGTGCAGCTTAATTTGATAGTGACCTTACATCTGAAAATGATTGCTGGGCACTGTTTTACATCAGAATTCACTGTGTAATACTTTTTATATATTTCATTTGCCATTTTAATTTACTCCTGCAATTTTGCATTTGCATTACTTCCTGTATCGTTGGTACAATTTCTGCATATTTAAACTCATTGATTCTCACTTTGGTCAGACTTGTTCACCTGTTCCTTGCTGGAACCTGTGTTCTGAGTGACTGCCTTACATATTATCTGCAATTATACAGAGCTGAATATATATATATATATATTTTTGGTTATAGAGTTTAATTGTTGCTTAGATCTGTGTTGAAACTGTTGCCTCACTGTTCTGAGAGACTGATCGACAAATATACAGAGCTGAGAATACTTTTTTTGGTTTTAAAGTTTGTGCTGTTAGTTTTTGCTTAGATCTCTGTTGAAACTGTTTTGTCCCACCCACTCTCCCTATTTTTGGTTTGTAGTTTAAATTTGGTGGCTTTTGCAGTTGCCCGCCCCGCTGTAGATTTGATCTGGGACACTCCCTCGTCCCATCTCTTTACCACATTCTACCTAATAAACTCTTTCTGCACTTGCTTTTAGTCCTTTTTAATTTAATTGCATTTTTAAACTGTGTTTGGTCTAATATTGCTGCATACTCAAGTGTGCTAGCTTGCACTGCATGTGAATTGTTTTTTACTACTGTTTTTGCTACTTTTCTGTAAAAAAAAAAAAAACTGTAAGCCTGTTTCCTACCTTTCCTGTAACTAGTGTTCCAAATACAGATTTGCTGTATCCAGGACTGTAAGCTTCTGAGTCTTCCAAGCCTTTCTGTGTTGCAGGAAGCCTTCTAGCTTATCAGTGGGAGTGGTAAGCACTAGGTAACCTGTCTACCACATAAGTAGTGGTTCTGGCCCAGAATTTGTAGTTATTGGCCGTTTGGGCAATCTCTTCCATCTCTCTCAACTTTCTGATTTGAAAGCCTGTATTTGCACTTGTTTCTGTCCTGTAACTCATCTAGTGCAGATACAGATTCTTAGTTTTAGCACTTAAATTTGCTTGTTCATGCTCAGCACTTGTTCAGAACTTGTAAGCACTAAATAAGCTACTAATTACTATAACACTCTATCTTCCTCATTACCTAGAGAAAAACAGTTTCTGTACTTACTTTTCTCACTTGCTTAGAGAAAAACAGCTCTTGTACTCATTTTCCTCACTTATCTAGAGGAAAAAACATGCAACTCTCTTTTTGCATGGTCTTGCGCACAGAGCAGTGTCAGGCAGCGCCGGTTAGCTGGGTATACTATTCCCGGCCCCACAAAGTCTGCACTGTAAATTTTCCCTTAGAACTAGGCAAGCCTCAACTGAAGTGCTTCAGATCAGCTGCTCTTATTGCAGCACTTGCAAAACAGAAATCAGCACTTGTCCTAATCTCCTAGACAGCACTATTATTCTCCAAATTTCCTAGACAGCACTATTATAATATAGCATAAGACCCTCGATCGTCCGCAGGACTTAAGTTCAATTTACTCTTCAAAGCATGTCCAGAGGTCAGCTTCAGGTGTACTCTCCAGTTCATCTGGTGGAATTGGGTGGGCATCCTGAGGCAGTATCACAACTGCCTCATGTATACAGACAACCCTCTCCTCTTACCTCTAGACACAAACACTTGTGAGAGATGTAAAAACACAGCCAGACTGGAGGCTAATTGCTCTCAACCCATGACTGTAACAGACAGTCAAGAGGATAAGGGACACACATGCATCACACAACCTGTGACACATGAATCTACAAAACAAGCACCGGCAAAACATACGCATAAATACACAAAAACATATTCGGAGGCACTAGGTACCAATCTAAAAAATAAACAGTGCCCTCCAAAGCAGACAAGCAAGCAACCTGCACCCCCAAACACAAGCCAAAAAACACATAATTCACTTCAGCAATGTGCCTCACAACAGCCCTTAAGGCAAAACACCATACCTAACACGCTAGTAATAGGAGACTCTATAGTAAGGCACGCGGATGTTCCACTCACCAGGCTGAACAAGGAGAAGGTTACTGTCAGCTGCCTGTCGGGTGCTCGGATCCACCACATAACACGGGCACTTAGGTCACTCCAGAACAAGTACAAGTATGACTCTGTCATTGTACATGTTGGTGTGAATGATCTAAGACGTACCTCCCTGGACTACATGAAAAAAGACATTGAGGAGATCTCTGATCATGTAGCTCAAGCTGGTATGACCCTGACCTTGAGAAGCATACTACCTTCACCTAGAATGATACCACAATACAAAGACAAAATGATCAATTTCAACAACTGGCTAAGCTTCTGGTGTCATTCTAAGGGGATCCAGTGTCTGTCTGCCTGGGATGACATGATAGACAAGCCTCGCTGTTTCACCAGGGATGGGTTGCACCTGTCACCCATAGGTTTTCGAATACTGGCAAGGCTCTTGCCGTCCCCATAGTGCCTTTTTTTAGGCAAGGCTCAAAGGACAAACCAACCACCGTAACCAGCACAGGTAACCAAAAACTAAGGGTAATGCTACTCAACGCCAGAAGTCTCAACCTCAAAATGCACACACTCGAGGCTCTCCTCAGCATCTAGCCATCTTTTCTTCTGTCCTTTATGATGTCAGAGCTCTTAAATTCTTAGTTAGTGAGTATAATAATTTGCTACTTTCAGCTCTTGATTTGCTAGCTCATTGTCATGTATTCCCAGTCTTGCTGCAAATGTATGAGCCTTAATTTGATCAAGAGCTCTGTTCTCTTCATAGAGAAGGGCAAAGGCCAGATAGTCGATGAAAGTCTACAGGGCTGTGGAATGGCAAGCTTGACTTGAGAAGAGCATTATGTAATATATCAGGCTGAGATCTCCTATATGAAATCTATATACTTATCTAGGGAGATCTATTTATTGGCAAAACAACCAGCCATGTTCTTCAGCATGGTAGACAGTCTGTGTTGACTGTCCTGTCTCACTATTCATTGGGCTCTTTCTGTTTTATACCACAAACAGGCCACTCATATTTGTACTGAGAAGATTGCTCCATCAGGTCCTCCTTCCCACCTTCTAACCCTATAGTTGATACACCACTCTTTGGCAGATTTTCATCTCCATCTAGGATAGTGTTTGACATTCCCAGTTATGATGAGCTCCTTACTGTGATTCCAAGCATGTGGTCTAGAAATTGTGGGTTGGATCTTTAGCCTTTTAGGATGATTCAGGCCAGCCCCAGTGTGTGGGCTGGACCAGGATATTGATTTCCGCCTTGAGGACTGAAGTGTCTCTGACTACCTTAAAAGCAGCATTGCTCAACCCTAGCCTCAAGAAACAATCTCTTCATCCTACTGTTTTTCTTGACTACTGCTCCTTCTCCAACCTGTCTTTTCTTAGTAAGGTTATTGAACATGCTTTTAATAATTCTGAAAAAAACACATTGCTGGATAAATATATCCAGAACAGATTTCTGTTTATTCACATCTTTCTGTAATGTAATCAAGGTTGTCATAATAAGAGACCAAAAACTCATATAAATAACTTCAAAGCAGTAATTTTAATGTTGTTCCGCTGGTCTAATAACAAAGAGCCTGCCACACCTACACCTACCCCTGGTTCAGTGATGATGAATAGACCACCATGGAATCATATCTGCTTTTAGATAGGCTTTCAAGCAATGTGAACAACTTCAAAATGCAGTTTTTGAGTAAGAAAGCCCAAAATATTAAAGCCTTTCTCCATTTCTGACACTATAGTTCCTGGGTTCAAGTCAGTCCCTCCAGCAATACAACTTCCAACTTAGAGGTATAGTTCCCAGCGTAAAGAAGCAATCCAGATCATTCACACCCTTTGTATGTATAGCCATTAACTGCTGTAGAGCCATGTCAGCCCAAAGAAAGGGCGACACCAATAACCCCAACATAATCCAACCAAATGCAGCAGTCAGTGAACACAAATATAATATATACACTAAAAAATCAGTTTACAATCAACATGTTGAGTGGAGATGATCACAGATGGACAATCAAAATACAGATGTTCAACTGCCCGTGTTGTGGAACACTCCTTGTTCGAAAATCCTATCAGCGAATGTTACTGTGCATGCTCTGATATGAAGTTGACGTACTGCACAGAGATCGCGGTACAGTGTGGTTTGAGACATTCATCCCTTTCTTCAATGTAGTGCAATCTGGGAGTTGGAATATATAGTCAGCGGGGGGCTTGCCTCCCTGCAAAACTATGATGTACAGTATAGGAGTTTCAAGTAAGTGTGCTCCTATATGGATGTCACGTGCTCTGTTTGACAAAGTCGAATCTGATGAATTAATTCAGCAGATTCGACATTGTGTCAAGTCGGATATTTTCATTTTCACCCTTTTCTTCAATGTTGTGACCGTAAAATGTTTTTCTGGTCAACATTTTGATAGTAAACCTAAAAAATCTGATAACCAGGTAAATGGAACTGACAATTTTTAGACATAACTCAGGCTCACAAAGGAGTAACAGTCAAAGAAACAGTGTGCAATTACAAAGCATAACTTAAAGTACTGACACAACCTAAACAACAGAGCAAAGATGTCAGTGTGCAATCAATGGGTGGATGGAAAGTAAACAAACATAACAGAAGCAATATCAGTGCACAGATTTGCTGTGAATACCACTGTATATCCACCATCATAATACTGTTTACATAAATACATAATGTGATTACATAATTCCTTTTTGGTTATTGCAGAAATTCTTAATTTTCAGTGCAGTATTATCATCATTTACTTGGCCAGGCTTAACTTTTACAAGTAGGCATTGTATCCAGTATCTATGTAATAGCTACATGTATTAACTTAAAATAGGTAGTCTTTCAGTTTAGCTTTAAATCACTTTACTGATTGTTGTTTTCCGATATCAATAGAGAGACAGTTCTATGTTGCTGGACCAATGTTTGCAAAGGCTTTTTCCCCCACTGTTTGACCAAAAATTAAGTCTCTTTAATTAGATTTCTTCATGTTTATTATCACAAGCAGTAATAGAATTTAATAATCTTAAAAAGTGAAATGCTCAGAATGAGATTGGCTTGAATTTGTACAGGAAGTTAATTTTTTTTCAGGAAGTCACAATTGTAAGTTTCTGGACTAACAGGGTTTAATAACCTTAAAAAGCAGAGAGCTCAGAAGTATCCCTGTGAAAATTTTTCGGAAAGTCACTTGCTGAGTTTGTGGAGTTGGCTTGCCATGTGGAAGAAGTGACACATTCAGTTCCCTGCCACTTGTTTCAAGTCAGAAGTGACATATTTTGCTCTCTGTCACTTGTTGCAGGTCTCAAGTGATATATTCTGTTCTCTGACACTTGTTGCAAGTCAGAAGTGACATATTTTGCTCTCTGTCACTTGTTGCAGGTCAGAGTTTGGACAAGAGTGAAGATCAGTGATGGAAGGAAGCAGAACTTCTGTGTAAGTACATTCCTGGCTAAAACTTAGCAAGCAATGAGAGACAGAAGGTGTGATAACTGATAAAATGTTAACTGGGTTAACAAATTGTTAGTTCTAGTTTGTATGGATAACCTAAATGTTAAGGATGGGTCAAGAGTGAGCCCAACATCATCTCTTGTTTAAAATTGGAGTGTAATTGTTTTGCATGTGTTTTAATAGCAGTGGAGGTAGTTCTACAAATTTTCAAAAGGTGAAAGACATCAAGACTGCTGATTTTCTTAGATTTGAGTTTAATTTATTGTCATGGATCCAGTCAGTTAATTTATTAAAAGTGTCCTGCAACTTTTGCTGAAGATTGTAAACTGTCCTATAAGACTCCAGCAAAAGATCATCTACATAATAAATTACTATATTAAACAAGGGGAATCTAAAGTGTGAGGTCATTCAAAAAGACAGAAGAAAGAAGCAAACGTCCTAACACTGACCCTTGTGGGATTCATCTATTAAAGTACCCACTGACTGATTGATTGATAAATCATTGTAGACCTGGGAGAAATAAGGGATCTAGGGACACAAGTAGATAGTCAGCTTTTCTTTGATAACCATGTTGCCAAAGTGGTTAGAAAATCCTTCTATGTGACCCATCTGATCACGAAAGGGTTCACATCAAGATCTAAGGATGTAATGGTGCCCCTCTACTCTTCCCTCAACAGATCCATTATTGAGTACAATGCACCAATTGGAATGCACCTGGCTAGACATCTCCAGCAGCTGGAGAGACCACAAAGGTACCTAACCAACAGGATTACTGGCCTCAAACAGTTGCCCTATGCAGTATGATTGAAAAAGCTAAGACTGTTCTCTGTTGCATACCGCTTTCTCAGAGGCGATCTCTGTCTAACGTACAGAGTCATGTCCAACCCTGAATTGTTGAACATGCTCCATCTTAGCAAAACCAAATCTACTCAAGCTACACGCTCTAGAGATATAAACCTCAACACAACAATGTATAGAACATGCTGGAGGGATAGATTCCCTTCGCAGAGACTTCCCTTACTGTGGAACAGGGTCCCGATCTACATAACAGAGCCCCTCACTATCACTCGTCAAGAGGAACCTTGATGAGTGGATGGATAACAGAAAGTTCACACCGGGGATCACACCAACAGCACTACTAGATAGGGGCCAAGGGTACTAGCTGCTAGTACAAGGGTCTAGGGAACTCCTAAAGAGGAGGTGAATACTGCACAACGTGGCTGGGCCAACAGTACCAACCTATGAACCTATGAACCTGTGTTGTCACTGAATCTGGCTTATTTCTATCTTTAATTTCACAATTGCTCTCTGTTTTTTTCCAGTCCCTTTTTTCTCTTTTTGTTACCCCTTATTAATTATTTGCCTGCATGCTTATGTGTTCTTGTTTTATATTTTCTCTTCCTATTTCCCTTTTTTTCTTTCCTTATTGTCCAGATAAGACTTGGTCTGATATTTAACTTACTTTCTGACATCACTGTTTCCTTTCCATCCTTGTACTTCCAACTGTTGAACTCATCCTATTCTCCCACTCTTTTGGTACCATTTCCAGCGATACTATAATTACCTACAGTGGGTGTGCCCCTCATCACTCTCTCTTCATTTAACCCTGTCATCTTCCAGTTTTCACTTTACATCCATCACAATTTGCACATTCTACATCCAAAATAGAACTAGGGAGCTAGGTTTATTTTTGTAACACTTGTGATTCATACTAATTTTATGATCCTTAGTGAGCAACTGCCTGGCTATTCCATGGAATGATGAATTGCTGGCAGACCATAGAGTTCTTCTTTCACCATGATGATGCAACCTCAAAGTTGGTATAAGAATCAATTTTATGAGAGGAGGTAGACCCTCACATCAAAGAATGCAGAGTGGTTTGCTTCCTGCAATCACACATGACTCATACACTTATCAGAGGGCCTATAGGTAGCCTGCAGAAGCATGTTAGCATGGATTCTCCTAGGTTCATACTGGTGATGTGCACTCAGTTTTGTGTTTCATTCCTTGTGGTGAAATTTCTAAGGACTGACATCCTACTGTCTATCTAGTTGTCATTCAGGGTTTTGTGTTGTCATCTAAGACAGGTAAATGGTACCTGTCTTCACATGGCCCACTTGGGCACTGCACTCCAGTGCAAGATCTAGCCACAGCAAGCCTGACATTGTATAGGACATTTTGTGTAATGTCAATCTTGCTTTTTTATAGAAAACTAACATGTTGACAACTTTGACCCTTAACTGGCTGCCACCATTACCACCAAGTCTATGTTATTCAGTGTCCTGGGCAAGGTACACTTGGGTCTGAGGTTACTATCTGTTATGATTCTATGTTTCAATTTACTAAGAAAAAAAACTTTTTTTATACATGTCCTTGTCGCAGGACTAAACTCTGGATTTCTCTTTGGCTACTATCCACCCAGATCTGTAAGGACATTCCTTTAGGAGTTCACATATTTTTTTCACTGACTCTGTACTATGACATCAGCTTCCAGAAGTCATTATGATATTAAGAGCTGGATCAATTATGTTTCTGTGTTTCTTGCAAAAGAACTCAGCTGAATGATGAAAGTTTTTGGGTGCTGAGGCCATTGCAACTTTTTATGCATAAATTTGGGCATTTTATGTACTTGATTTTATTATTGGATGTAAAGACATCTTACCTGGTGGTAAAAGTGAGTCTCCCACACTGATCACTTTTTGGTCCACTTTGGACTTTAACTGATGTACTTCAGTTACTCCCACTACTTTGAGTGGAGGGAGATCCATTCTGTGAAGCATGCTACTCTAGCCATCTTTTCTTTTGTCCTTTATGATGTCAGAGCTCTTAAATTCTTAGTTAGTGAGTATAATAATTTGCTACTTTCAGCTCGTGATTTGCTAGCTCATTGTCATGTATTCCCAGTCTTGCTGCAAATGTATGAGCCTTAATTTGATCAAGAGCTCTGTTCTCTTCATAGAGAAGGGCAAAGGCCACATAGTCGATGAAAGTCTACAGGGCTGTGGAATGGCAAGCTTGACTTGAGAAGAGCATTATGTAATATATCAGGCTGAGATCTCCTATATGAAATCTGTATACTTATCTAGGGAGATCTATTTAGTGGCAAAACAACCAGCCATGTTTTTCAGCATGGTAGACAGTCTGTGTTGACTGCCCTGTCTCACTATTCATTGGGCTCTTTCTGTTTTATACCACAAACAGGCCACTCATATTTGTACTGAAAAGATTGCTCCATCAGGTCCTCCTTCCCATCTTCTAACCCTATAGTTGATACACCACTCTTTGGCAGATTTTCTTCTCCATCTAGGATAGTGTTTGACATTCCCAGTTATGATGAGCTCCTTACTGTGATTCCAAGCATGTGGTCTAGAAATTGTGGGTTGGATCTTTAGCCTTTCAGGATGATTCAGGCCAGCCCCAGTGTGTGGGCTGGACCAGGATATTGATTTCCGCCTTGAGGACTGAAGTGTCTCTGACTACCTTAAAAGCAGCATTGCTCAACCCTAGCCTCAAGAAACAATATCTTTATCCTACTGTTTTTCATGACTACTGCTCCTTCTCCAACCTGTCTTTTCTTAGTAAGGTTATTGAGCATGCTTTTAATAATTCTGAAAAAACACATTGTTGGATAAATATATCCAGAACAGATTTCTGTTTATTCACATCTTTCTGTAATGTAATCAAAGTTGTCATAATAAGAGACCAAAAACTCATATAAATAACTTCAAAGCAGTAATATTAATGTTGCTCCACTGGTCTAATAACAAAGAGTCTGCCACACCTACACCTGCTCCTGGTTCAGTGATGATGAATAGACCACCATGCAATCATATCTGCTTTTAGATAGACTTTCAAGCAATGTGAACAACTTCCAAATGCAGTTTTTGAGTAAGAAAGCCCAAAATATTAAAGTCTTTCTCCATCTCTGACACTATAGTTCCTGGGTTCAAGTCTGTCCCTCCAGCAATACAACTTCCAACTTCCAACTTGTATAGTTCCCAGTGTAAAGAAGCAATCCGGATCATTCACAGTCTTTGTATGTATAGCCATTAACTGCTATAGAGCCATGTCAGCCCAAAGAAAGGGCAACACCAATAACCCCAATATAATCCAACCAAATTCAACAGTCAGTGAACACAAATATAATATATACACTAAAAAATCAGTTTGCAATCAACATGTTGAGTGGAGATGATCACAGATGGACAATCAAAATACAGATGTTCGACTGCCCGTGTTGTGGAAAACTCTTTGTTCGAAAATCCTATCAGTGAATGTTACTGTGCATGCTCTGATATGAAGTTGACATACTGCACAGAGATCGAGGTACAGTGTGGTTTGAGACATTCATCCCTTTCTTCAATGTAGTGCAATCTGGGAGTTGGAATATATAGTCAGCGGGGGGGGGGGGGCAGGGGGGCTTGCCTCCCTGCAAAACCATGATGTACAGTATAGGAGTTTCATGTAAGTGTGCTCCTATATGGATGTCACGTGCTCTGTTTGACAAAGTCAAATCTGCTGAATTCATTCAGCAGATTCGACATTGTGTCAAGTCGGATATTTTCAATTTCACCCTTTTCTTCAATGTTGTGACCGTAAAATGTTTTTCCGGTCAACATTTTGAAAGTAAACCTAAAAAATCTGATAACCAGGTAAATGGAACTGACAATTTTTAGACCATAACTCAGGCTCACAAAGGAGTAACAGTCAAAGAAACAGTATGCAATTACAAAGCATAACTTAAAGTACTGACACAACCTAACAACAGACCAAAGATGTCAGTGTGCAATCAATGGGTGGATGGAAGGTAAACAAACATAACAGAAGCAATATCAGTGCACAGATTTGCCGGGAATACCACTGTATATCCACCATCATAATACTGTTTACATAAATACATAATGTGATTACATAATTCCTTTTTGGTTATTGTAGAAATTCTTAATTTTCAGTGCAGTATTATCATCATTTACTTGGCCAGGTTTAACTTTTACAAGTAGACATTGTATCCAGTATCTATGTAATAGCTACCTGTATTAACTTAAAATAGGTAATCTTTCAGTTTAGCTTTAAAGCACTTTACTGATTGTTGTTTTCCGATATCAATAGAGAGACAGTTCTATGTTGCTGGACCAATGTTTGCAAAGGCTTTTTCCCCCACTGTTTGACCAAAAATGAACTCTTTTTAATGAGATTTCTTCATGTTTATTATCACAAGCAGTAATAGAATTTAATAATCTTGAAAAGTGAAATGCTCAGAATGAGATTGGCTTGAATTTGTACAGGAAGTTATTTTTTTTTCAGGAAGTCACAATTGTAAGTTTCTGGACTAACAGGGTTTAATAACCTTAAAAAGCAGAGAGCTCAGAAGTCTCCCTGTGAAAATTTTTCGGAAAGTCACTTGCTGAGTTTGTGGACTTGGCTTGCCATGTGGAAGAAGTGACACATTCAGTTCCCTGCCACTTGTTTCAGGTCAGAAGTGACATATTTTGCTCTCTGTCTCTTGTTGAAGGTCACAAGTGATATATTCTGTTCTCTGACACTTTTTGCAAGTGAGAAGTGACATATTTTGCTCTCTGTCACTTGTTGCAGGTCAGAGTTTGGACAAGAGTGAAGATCAGTGATGGAAGGAAGCACAACTTCTGTGTAAGTATATTCCTGGCTAAAACTTAAGCAAGAAATGAGAGACAGAAGGTGTGATAACTGATAAAATGTTAACTGGGTTAACAAATTGTTAGTTCTAGTTTGTATGGATAACCTAAATGTTAAGAATGGGTCAAGAGTGAGCCCAACATCATCTCTTGTTTAAAATTGGAGTGTAATTGTTTTGCATGTGTTTTAATAACAGTGGAGGTAGTTCTACAAGTTTTCAAAAGGTGAAAGACATCAAGACTGCTGATTTTCTTAGATTTGAGTTAAATTTATTGTCATGGATCCAGTCAGTTAATTTATTAAAAGTGTCCTGCAACTTTTGCTGAAGATTGTAAGCTGTCCTATAAGACTCCAGCAAAAGATCATCTACAGAATAAATTACTATATTAAACAAGGGGAATGTCAAGTGCGAGGTCATTCAAAAAGACAGAAAAAAGAAGCAAAGGTCCTAACACTGACCCTTGTGGGATTCATCTATTAAAGTACCCACTGACTGATTGGTTGATAAATCATTGTAGACCTGGGTTGTTTCATTTAGGTATTTTTATTAGCCAAGTTAATGCACTTTCTCCAGTGTTCAGCCTATTCAATTTATTTCAAGGTAATGAAGAATTTACCCTCTCAAAAAGCACTAAACATGCCAATGAAAACATTGTCTATAAAGTGACATCATTCATGTTATTGCAAAAAGTATTGGAGCAGTAATGAAATGCATGCTATTCATCATATAAAAGTCTATAGTTATTTATGTGATTAAGTATCTGCTTATAAAGCAGGTTTTCAAAGATATATGTGAGAGGGCAGAAATTTGCAGTTGATCTATAGTCTCGAGCAGAGCAAGGTGACGTGGGTCTATATCACATAGTCGAACTGTCATAAGTTTGACTACGTAAATGTCAAACCCAGAAGTTCGAAATGCAATAACTTCGAACACTCAGAACCCCACCTACTTAAATATACCAACTCCGAGATCGCACCACAGTGGAGGAAATAGCAAAGCTGCGGAAACGGGCCACCACATTTTTTCCCTGGGAAGCAATTCGGTGTTCCATGGCTTCGCTATTTTGACAATTTGAACTTCCCAGTTTGATGTTTCGACATTCAGACAATTGTGCGTTTGAACTACTAATATAGACCCGGTGACGTAACCTTAGGTACAGGCAAATAATAGTATGTGTGAATGGCTGGTCTCATCAAGGATTCAATGTCAGTTGTAAGCCATGGAAAAAAATTGATCTCTTATTCTTTAACAAGAAATAGTGAAAATATTATTTTGAACTATTGTGAATTTAAAAAGGCATGAGAGTATTATACCAGATTAGTCTGACTGAAAACAGGATCTCATCCAATGGTTCCAAGCTTTGATTCCTTACATTCAGTTATTGGTTTGCAATGACCATAATTTTTCCAGTGTTTTAATGGCCTCCATTTTCACCCCTTTCTAGAGATCAGTGATATTCACTAGCATATTTGGTGTGCTCATTTTTGGATAGTAGCAATCCAAAGGTTCATGCCCCATCTGTTACAGGATGTTTGAATAGTATCATTTGATCTGATGGATGTTTTCTGCCATATCATTGTGTGTGGTCTGCTCAGGAGGGCCCTCTGATTTCCTCTGGATGAGCATCACCTTCAGTACAAAGCACTATCTTTTGGTCTTTCTTCAGCTCCCAGAGCAGTTACAAGGGTGTTGTCTGTAATGGCTGAAGTCTTTTAGGAGAAGAACGTCCACATGTTCCCATCCTTCATGACTGGTTCCTGGTGTCTTGGTATTGTGACTTCCTGGAAGTATCATTGCAGTGGGAAAGCCCATGATTGTAGTCTCTGTAAATGACCACAAACTGGGAGAAGTCGTCTCCAAACCTCCTACAGAAGATATCCACGACAGGCATGGAGATCAGCAATCTCCAGTGCTCATCATTCCTGCCCTGGGAGATGTTCATTGTCTATTTGCCTAGATTTGGACCCTACTGGACCTTCTGGGCTTGACTGAGTTCTTGATTTTCTCTGCAAAATCTGCACACCTGAGGAGGTAGGTGTTAAAAATGACTGCTGTGTCAGTGGCTACAGAGTTAAAATGCACTCACACATCATCTCCTAGTGTCAGACCAATCTTACCAGGTGACATAGATGTGTTAGTTCCCATAAAACTTTTAAGGGGCTTCCTATTCCTGCAGTAACACTCCTCATATGTTTTGATGACAGAAACTTTACTGGTAAGGGGGAGGCCTACTTTGATTCTCACATGCTACAAAGGGAATATTTCTTCCTGGAGAGGAGTCTACATATGAAACATTAGTAACAAAGGGTAGTCTTCCTGGCCCTGAAAGCTTTGGAAACAACTCTGCTTCCAGGACCATTCCTCGTTCATTCAGAAAGCCAATCTGTCATGTAGCATCTAAACACAGAATGGGCCATAAAGGCATAACTCCTTTAAAGAGAAATTATGGAAATCAAGCAGTAGACCATAGACAAGGTTACGACCTACAACTGCTCACATCCTGGAGAAGATAACAATCTGATACACTCTCAAGAGATGGCCAGTCTGGTAAATGACTTATTTGCCACTCAATGGAATGTGTTCCCTCCCAGGACATGTGTGATTCCAGGACATTTCCTTGACATTCTGACTGACTCCTCCTCTCATTAATTTCAAGAAAGAAAGAAATACAAAAAATAGGTCACATTGTTTCCATGTGATAGAAAATGGAATAACTTCAGACCTAATGGAGAAGAAAAAAGCAAACTCCACAACGTTGTATGAATTTAATAAAAACATATAAAACAACAAAGCCTTCAGACCATAGGTTCTTCTGATTAAATTCATTCAACATTGTGGAGTTTGCTTTTTTCTTCTCCATTTGGACTGTTTGTTTGCTGAACTCCACTTCATCATTTGGTTCACCTTTTTGATATTTTTAATAACTTCAGACCTGTCAGGATACTGACGGTATAAAAACTGCCCCTGATCCTAGTCAAAAATGTCCCCCACTGTTGATCTGGCACACAACCACACTTCGGGGCTTGGCTTCTGATGTAGACCATTTAATCTTTCTGGATCTCCTGGTGAGGAACTACTGCTGCCACTATGATGCCTTCTACTTGGCAGGCCTGTACCTATAAGTGGAAGCAATTCTCAATCTGTATTCAGTTTTCTTCTAGGTGATCTGGACAGTCCCCAGGCATCTATATAAGGTGAATCTCAATTATTCCACAGTCAGGGTGCATGCGTCAGCTATTTCTATCCATCACTACATTATGAAGGACAGGACTGTGGCCTAGCACCGTCTGGCCAACAACTTATGGTGGATAACATCTCGTTAATAGCATCTCAGAGTTAGAGGCCTTCATGTGTAGAGAACAATATTTGGGTCTCAGAAGGAATGAATGCCCATTAGAATTAATTAAATAATGATCAATGATGTTAGTGTTGGGTAGTGCTTTATTTGCCCACAGGTGCTTGAATTAGACCATGAGAATGTAGCCTGAGGGATCTAATGGAAGCACAAGTGGGTGAATGCTACATAACCATCAACCGCACAGCTGATGTTTGCTTTTATAATATGAAATACTATATATATATTTTTTTATTTTATTAAACTTTGTTTCTGTATGATCCAGTTTGTTTAGTTTTTAGGGATGCATATATGCTTATGAAATAGCTCTCTAAAGTCATTTCTTTCCCGCCCCATGCACATCTGCAGAGTCATTAAAGCATTAACTGTATGTAAATTTGAAAAGGTAATACATAACCTCCATTCCTCTATTACTTTCCATAGAAAGCTGATGGAGTCATATTGTTAAGTGTGCATCACTGGGGTTCAAAAAGGTTTAACATGATATGGAAGCCTTAGCTCAGAAGGCTTTTGCATCATGCTAAGCTTTTCTAACAAAGAGACTGCTTTACCTCTGAGGTTTTCCCATCGTGGGAGGCCTTAGTGTGGAGATTGGTCTCAAAGACTAAGATACATACTAATGTGGCAGTCTGGGGAGTACTTAATGCTAAATAAACACTTGCTGTTAGCCTGACATGTTTGCAGCCCCTGATTTGCTCAGTTATGAGATTATTTTGGTTGGCTGAATAAAGTTGTACTCTAGGAGGAAAAGTGACCATCATAAAAAGATGGTGGTTACCCATTCATTCCTATGCGAGCACTTGCAGTGTAGCTAAGTTTAAGGTTGAGGGCTGTCAGTGTGTGTATGTGTACAGATGTGTGTGTGTTTGCATGTATGAAGAGATATTTGAGCCTGAATTAATGTATATGTGTGCGTATGTCGTTGGTATTTGTGTGTATGTGTATCTGTGTCAGTGTGTGTGTGTGTGTGTGTGTGTGTGTGTGTGTGCATGCGTGCGTGCGTGCGTGCGTGTGTGTGTGTGTGTGTGTGTGTGTTTTTTTATGAATTAATATAACTCAGTATTATTAACCATTGAAATTTGCAAAAACAAATCTTAATAATGAATGTGTGAAAGATCGTGTCACTCAGGAACAGCATGGAACATGAAATTTTTAACATTCAAAATGAGGGACATTTCACTATGCATTTCAACTAATTGCTCATAAATTCTAGACAAAGTCAAAAATAATAGGGAAACCAATTCCCCATATCAGGGACAATTGTTAAATGTTTGTGTAAGTCCAAAAAACTGTAGCAAGAGAACAGAGGCTCCAAGTGGAAAAAAACAAATGACTGGAACACACCAAATCCACTGGATACACCACACCGAGATGTCCACTGTTGTAAAACTTCAGGTGTAATGAGACATAAATTTGAGCAGTCATTTATACAAAGATTTTTGGCGCTCAAAACTAACTGATTGAAGCACTGATTGAATAATTATGACATTCATAGTAAACTGGTTTAAAGGGACAACCGTAATAAATTCGAATAAGACAGATAGAATGTCAATAAAAACATTTAAAAGTGTTTAAAAAAGTTTAAAAATACATAAATAAACACAGTTGACATAAATAAATAAACTGTGCTACAGCAAGAAAATATAGCATGCTGACAGTACACACCTACTGGCAAGCCAAAGTTACTATGAAGCAAAACAGTGAGTGTCCGTGATGAAAATACACACTTCAACCCAAAAGCCAAAACACTTTCAAAACAAAAATATAAGATACAGCAATATCCCTGATGGAATTAAAACATGTGTATTAACTCTATTGTTAGAGTCGCTAAACTTGAAATCATCCTGAGCTGCTTACCATAAAGCATACTGTTGATCAAACAACACCAAAGGATAAATGATGTGGTGTTGTGTGAAGACAGATAATATAAAATGACCCATACAATAACTACTCATCAAAAGAACAGCAATGTATGGTAACTATTAAGAAATGCAGAGCATCACGATTACTAAGAACAAGTTAGTACAACCATCTGACATCAAAGAATACTAGCGATATCATAAACTAACAAAGCAGCTTTACCTTTCAGATAATAGAAATGAGACCCATCAATGGCGATCAGAATCAAAGCAGGATCGCTATTGTATTCTATACAAAAAAATTTCTTGTAAACTCAGTCAAAACCTCAAGGACTGGTCCTGCTGACAACAGCAGCTGTCAAACTAAACAATGATGGACTCACCTTCAAGGGGTATAAACCTAACCGTCTGAATGGCGAACATTAACAGAACTATCTAAAACTATAAATGCTGGCTGCAGCAACCAACTATTGGTGTCATACAAACAGACTACTTAATGCTAGTAACATCTAGCATGCAGAAATCTGGCGGAATGCTAGTTGATTTGAAAGTTGACACTGATATAGTTACTAGCATAAGCTATCGCGGCATGGAATGCCCTTGTAAAGTAAAAAAGACCATATAAATGTAACACTGAGATGGAATATAAATGTTAATAATGAGACGAGTCTAACATAATAAACCTGGAACCAACAAAGAGGAGCTCAAAAAATGTATAATAGAATTTAAACCAGCTGTAAAATAACAACAACCATAGTGTTGCCCAGTTATTCATTATACCAAAAAGCTCATATGTACCAAGCGGCAGTGTGCCATAAGCACAGTGCTGCGAGATATGGGATCAGGGAATGTTACAAAGGTATAACTAAATAATTGATTCAAAAAATGGAGCTAAGTCAAAAACAAAAACATTCCAATGTAACACTCATAGGCTAATCTAAAACAACAACTACATGAAATGTGATAAGAGATGAAATTAAAGTGTTATAAAAATATTATGAGTAATCTGTCCATTATTCACTTATGCCACATGAAGGCCTTGGCAGTATGCACATCCTAAATAACCAACAAATCAATATGTAAAGTTATAGACGAGCCTGTGGCAACCTGGCATAGAATATGGTATATAAAGAGATTATAAAATATGTGGTTCATGGAACCTTATCTGTGAAAGGTGGACCTATGAAAAAGCACAGAAAAATCTCAGAAGGTATAGAAACAAAATTAGAGCGCACTAAATAATATGCCAAATAACAGAACCAATAAAGTCAAGCCTTCACTTCCTCATATTGAGAACATGTCTAACTGAGACATATTGATTGATACCTGGATGTAGGTGTGCTTTCAAGGTAAAAATCCACTTAAGCTCCCTAAGGGCCAATTGGTTCATGTTGTCTCCTTCCCTAAAATTGGTTGCCATCAGTTCCAGAACCAAAAATTTGAATCTGTGTGTGTTAAATTCCGAGACATGTTTAGCCAGAGCACTACTATCATTGCCTTTCTTGATATCATAGCAATGGTTGTATATCCTATCACGAAGTCTTCTTTTCGTGAGTCCTATGTAAAGTGTAAGTCCCTTAGATGTTAACAGAAGAATGGTTTATGCATTAACATGCATTTCCTGAACAATAAGGAGCATGAAAGGCAAGTCTCTAGCATTACTGATACTGATACTGATACTACGTCCTGTGTAAGTCCCTTAGATGTTAACAGAAGAATGGTTTATGCATTAACATGCATTTCCTGAACAATAAGGAGCATGAAAGGCAAGTCTCTAGCATTACTGATTGTAATCCTCAATGATTTAGCAGAAAATCAAGCATTTTATGAGGGACAAGGCAAAAATATAAAGCAAAATCAGAGATTTTCTACAGAATTGTTCCTGATTTTGAGTCTTTGTGTCATGAACACTTTTGCCTTTGTCCAAAATTCTTAAGCAAGGAAGATGAGACTTATGAAATCTGGTCCCCTGCCAGTATTTATAAAACTCCCTAAAAGAGAAAACCATCCCTGAAAAAATAGGGAGCATCTGCTCTTCTTAAAATCACTGGTAAATTCTGAGATCAGTCACTCTAGGCTGTTGATTTCTAGCAGTAGCCTTACTTTCATTACTAGATTACTGGTCTTATCCTAACAAGGTTATATCACATCCCTGTTTAGAATAAAGCATGTAACTGAAACATGAATGATCTTTCCTTCTTCTTCATTCCCCGATCACCAGCTTTATCCTAATTAGGATTATAATGAATCCCTGTTTGAGATAAAATGCATAACTGCAGAACAATCTTTTTCCCCTCCTTCCACCAACAAACTAAATCTATTGTGGGGCCCCACAATAGCCACAGTAGATCAATGGACCCTCTGCAGCAGTGGGTATTGCAGGTACTTAATGCCAAGTATGGGAAGTAACATAACCTGGAAACACACCAAAATACATAAGGAAATTATGTCCACCTATATATACTCTATTATTTAATCAGATACAAATTCAAATTCCACTCAACATGCAACTATATATATATATATATATATATATATATATATATTTTTTTTTTTTTTTTTTTTTTGGAAAATGTTTATGCCTCTGTGAGGGATGGGAATTAGAGACTAGAGAACTGTATTGGCAGTTGATATATTATATACCCCCCCCATTTCTATAAGTAGTTTATTGATAAGGAAAATGAGAAGCTATAAACTAATGAAATTTACAATTCTTGTTTTTCTTGTTTTTAACTATTGTGTTTTAAATGTTTTAATTATCATAACTGATTTAGTCTTCAATAAGTGGTGTCCATTGGTAGACTGAGGTCATAAAATTAAGTATTTTTTTAAATTTAAACAGGTTATTTGTACATGTTATTTATTCTGAAAAAGTTCTGTGTAAGTGGTAATGAAAGCATTTAATAGAACACAGTGACTGGTCGGTGATGTGAATATTTTTTATTTTCTCTTTATTTAACCAGTATATTTAGTCTCTATTTAAATACATCCCTCTCAGTAATGCAGTTGAATAATTCAATAAAACATTTCTTAACATGCCAGACTCTCTAGCATCTATAAAAAGGAATTAAATGTAAAGCAGCACAGTGACAAATAAATAAACCCAAACAAAAAAATGATCCTAAGAGATATGATCTGCAAAAAAAAATCAACATAATATCCTAAGGAATGCAGTAAAGAAAACAGTAAAAGAAGATAAAAGCATATTTATAATATAGTCTGCACAATGAATAACCATTTCATAGATTAAGTATCAGTCATAATTATGCATCACAACTAACAGCAACTATAATCAGTGAATGGTGCAGTAAATCTACAGACTATTCCAATTCATTGTATAAAAAAAATATTTCTTAAGATAAAACCAACTGCCATAGCACCATAGAATTTACCCTGGCAGATACCTCAAAAAGGCAGATGGAGCTACTGCATACCCTTTAACTATTCTGATCATCCCTCGCAGAATGCCCAGATTTTTGACTCAAATATTTGGTCTGTTTCTCATAAAATTGTGGTTTTCTGGCAAATCACTTGCAAATCAGTGAGGAGTGAAGTCAGGAAATAATGGCACACATTTGAGTTTCAGACTTCATATCCTTCAGAGAATTCATGCTAATGCATAACCTGTTATTCTATCCACTTTCTAAGTTTGTAAGAACAATATTTAAAAAGTGTCCCTATTTTTAGGTCTTTGTCCTCCCATTAGTTGTGCCTGTATCCAGATTTCTTGCTCTAACAGGTGGAGAGGTATGATTCTGATAAACAGATCCTTAACAGAGCAGCATGTTACTTATATTTGGAATTTGGAAAAGAGCATGCAGTAAACCCTTTCACAAATGTGGAACTGTAATGACATTGTCAAATTTCAGACCAAGTGCCTCATTATCTCATCCATATAATTTTTTTTTTAGAAAAATGTGTACACGCTTATTTTATCTATCACTGAATTAAAATCAGTCAACTCTCCCCTATTCAACAAGACTTCTAGCTGAATTAAATTTATCCTCAATCACAACAAAACTTGAACAATTGTTACAAACAAAGCTACTAGGCATTATTGTTGATCATCATCTTAAATAACCATCACATAGACTATATTGCATTCAAACCTCATATGTAGCTAGGGTTGTTATATGGAACTAAATTATTCTTAACCAAGTATGGTCAGTAATCTACCACCAGGGCACTCTGCTTCCAGTACTTCATTATGGCTCAGCAATACTGACCAACCTACAAAAACACAGCTTTCTGGACTTCACCTATAACAAAGATGCTAAATTTGCAGAAAACCTTCGTAATAGAGCATATCACTGTCTAGCCTTAGCTAAACATGATTAGCTAAGTCAAAAAAAAATAGCCTAACCTAAACATTATCCATAATATTCAAAACCCTAAAAACATCCTGCTTTACAGGGACTTGTACAAACCACTCTCCTCCTAGGCATTTAAAATCTCAACAAAACAACTGCTCTCTACTACCCAAGATGGTGACTCCTTATATTTAGGTTGCATATTAGGACGAAAACTAACTAACACAAACATAGTTACCTAAAAATAAAGGCTTACCTAAACCTAACCTACATACCAATCAGAGCATCATCGTCAATGATCAGCCTAATAAGAAATGACTGTAGGAATTCTAAAGCACCTAATGATTGTGATTATATACCTTTGATAATTAACTGGGCGATGAAAAAAATAGCTTTACTGTGTATGACACTTGATAATCAAAATGCAGTTCACTGTAGACAAAAGAGCCAAGTTCTATAATAACAGTATTGACTTACAAAAACCTTAAGTGAAAATCAGTAGGAAAGAAAGACAGCCTTGCTTCCCAAATGTGACTACATTACAATGTTTTGCTTTAATTCTAAGACAATGGTCAAAAAACACCAGATGCCCTCACTCATTTTAGCCCTTTGAGGATAATATGAATCTGAAGGAGAATCAGTAATGGCACCCAGTCTGCAGTCATCTGCAAACATGGCCAACCCTAAATGTTGTCCATCTTTCTTCATATCACAGAAGCAGATACCATAGAGGTATGGCCAGCACAGAGTTTTTTTATTCAGATTATTGTTCATAAACTTACTAGGATAAATATTAACCCCCTGTTACTCAATGGATTGCTAATAGGCTTTAAGATCATTCACATATATACCACAATCTCTTATCATGTGTGAATGATCACAACGCCAATTAACAAACCATTCAGTAACACAGGGGTTAATATTTATGCTAGTAATATTCTCAACAGTAACTGCATGAATGTATTAAATGTTGAAAAAAAGTAGAGATAAATGACATGGAGAAAATTATCCCTATCAATGGCATCAGTTATAACCCACAAACGAAAAATCAACCAAATTAAGCAAGACCAACACTGCAAAAAAAAAAAACATACTGACTAGGATCAAGTCCTTGTCAATGACTAGTTTCACTGTTAATGGGATTGATTAAGATCTGCTGCCTGATAATACAAGTAAAGCTAATGGGATGACAATTTCCAGGATCAGTTATAAGGCAACTGTTATATACAGCTGCATTTCTCTAGAGTTCAAGAACATACCCTGTGGAGATACTGAGATTAAAAAGGTTAAGGAGAACTTCAGCAATAACCTACTTTGTATAACAACAAGACAGCCTGATGCATTGTCTGGATCCATGGAGCTGCTATTTTTAGTTTTGACAATAGCTTCTGGGATCTGGTCCATAGTAATAATGGGAGGAGGAGGTATGAGGAAAGGGACATTTTTAAATGTTTGTCAGCCAGGACATTTGCTATAACTTTTGCATCAGAAAAGGTGGCATCATTCACTTTGAGTATACTGCAATACTGAGCATCATTTTAATACTCAATGTAGTTAAAAAAAGTCTTGTCAGTATCTGTCAAAGAGTTAGCTACTTTCAATTTGTATTCAGACTTACTCTTTCTAATAATGCATTTAAGATCATTGGAGACCTGCCTCTACTCCTTCTGACTGACGGTGAAATATATTTAACAAGAACCATACAATTTATTCCCTGTGTTATAAGGTAGATTTATCTGAGAGTTCCATCTTAGCAGATTACTCCCAGATTTCCTACCAATGTATGGCTGAGTATTGACTTATCTATACATTGGTTGATATGGTTGTAAAGATCACTTTCTAATATGGTTGCTTTACAGATTGGGTCAGTAACAGACATACCGATGTTTGAAATTCTTAAAGCCCTAAGATAGAGATAGAAATTTGGCTTTGGAGTAGTCGCTCAATGTACTTACCTTTGTTGGCACTTTGTTACTAATTCTAAACCTATGTCTCTAATGCAAACAGAAAACCTGTAAATGGTTCATCTCCCAGGCCCATGCTTACACTTATCAAGGGTATCAGAACTTGTCAGAGATTTGGGATGCATCGCTAAGCTTAAAAAGGCCCTTGTGGTTGTTAGCCTAGTAAACACATATGAACCTATAATGAAAGACATAGCAGGCTGGTGGATTTGATCAAGCAGGGGATAGCCTTAGCAGGTATGCAGACAACGGCAGCATTTCTAAGATTAAGGTCAAATGTATTTCTCCCTCTTATTAGAACTTGGATAATTAAACTTACAGAAGTGATACTAATAAAATCTTGGAAATACTGGGCATATTTATTTCTAGATGTCTAACTGATGGCTATATAACTGATGACACCTAGAATAATGATGCCAGGATTGACAGATATGTAATCCTACTTGTCAAAGTATCTGTAGCGGTCCTCGTGTGACAGTGAACAGGATCTTTAGTTGGCAATAATGTGGTAATTAATTTTATCAAATGTGACCTAAATGTCAATGAGCTTGAATTCAGAATCTTGTTAAGGAACATTAGGTGGTCCTCAGGTGGCATTTAAGGGGATCTTTAGTTTGACAGTGAAGTGGTAATTAACTTTATCAAATGTGACCAAAATGTCAAGGAGTCTGAATTCAGAATATAGAAGTATTTGGCATGATTTAAAATTGAAGCAGTTAAAACAGATACCCACCTCTCCCTAATATTCTGAAAGGCTGATAACTGCTATCCTTTGTTACAGAGGGAGTGTTTTCAGAACAAGTGCTGTCACATCCAAAAAAAAGATCAAAAATGCAGGAGTAGAGTGAACACTGAATATTGCTCTTCTCCTTTAAACTTGTTGTTTTGCATGAGGAAAGATCCCTGAACTCATCAATGTGGGGTGCAAGCCCCCCAAACTTATACACAGCCACTATGAGATCCCTATACCTTGAAGAAAAAGGAATATTCTGAGAAATGGCCATCTCAGATATGATATATATAATTCAGTCCCTATATTTCAGGACTCACTGGAGTGAGTCCCAACATTTCAAATGATTACCTTTCAAAACCCTGAAACCAAGTTTCTGCAAAAATGTTTCTACATATATATATATATATATATATATATATATATGGAAGTTTCTAAGTTGTGCAATTTATTGTTCAGACTGATAACACTGAGTAGAGCCACCTTAATGTAAGCTGGAATATAATTTGTTAGACTGGAATGTCTAATAAGTGATGTTTGGCTAAAAAAGGCACTTTGGAGATAGACAAGATCTTAGCCACAATGCAATAGCCCTGAAGAAAAAGGTGAAGGCCATCCCTGGCAAAGCAGGCCATCATGTCAGTCATCACTCTCCATGTTGACACATATTGGATCCTCTTGACTGACACCAGTTAATAAGCCTATTGCTGAAATCAATTACTTTTGTTTGAAACCATGACATCTTTCTGAGAGAAGGCAAGATTCTTTTCAAAGATAAGTCTATTACCTGTGTCAGACACATGAGTCTAATAGAGTATCCCAGATATTCCTGGACTTTGCCAATACCCTGGAACAATTAGAGTACTCACTAGGGGGAATAACATCTTGGATCTTGTCCTTACTAATATGGGAGCATCTTGCACCATCCCTTCCATACCTTCATCACTTGTTAGGTCTGACCATAAAGCAGTCTCCTGCAAAATAAAATGAACTATTACAAATGTATTTATAATTATGGTGCTTTATATCCTGGTGGATTAAACCAGGAAGTGTCAATGAAATTTTAAGTATGCACTTTTGTTAAAGAAATAATTTTTCTATCTGCTTTGTTATTCTTTGAGGGGCATTTTCTAACTCAGTTTGTTAAACTTTTTCTAGACTCTGTATATAAATTTTGTACATAAATTTTGTACATATTTATTATAAATTTTGTTTATATCTGTCATGATTTGTTGAAGTGCAATAGAGATCATTGTCATTTTAAAATGGGGGAGGTATTGTCTAGTGGGTGATGGTATTCGTATTTGCATTTGTAATAGTTAATTAATTAATTGAGAAAATTCTATAATTGTTTTATTGGGGAATTCTTTCAAATGTAATGCTATTTAAGACGCTGGTGTTTCACAAAGAAATATCCCTTTAAGCCAAAATGCTGAGGTACCAGGATTAAAGTACACCTGGTTGTTCATCTACTTCGTGGTGGTTGTGTTTTATTTCTAGAATCTTGTTTTGGTGGAGTTTTGTTGTTTTTGGTATTAGTATTGGAAGTTGGTGTATCCACTATGGAGTTAATGGGTCCTGCAGTGGCAGTAATACCTGTAATGATACATTCTCCTTCACTAATTTTGTCAAGGAAAGGGAGAAGAAGTTTTCGCAGATGAATCCATGGGGCTCTCCTAAGAGGTTGGACAACTCGGGACAATTTGAACAACTGGAGAAACTATGGCTGAAGGAAGTGAGTTTATTCTATGATACCAAATTGCTGGAACAATATGTCAGTTTAAAAATTACCCCACATGGCTTAAGGGTAGATCGTTTGCTGGCTGGAGAATTTGGTGATGGTGAGCTGGACTTACTTGAAGAGTGGAGACAGGTGTCTCTTGAGTGCACTTTAGGCTGGCTCAAAATTTTGATCAGACGTAACCTTAGGACCAGTGAAAGGTTATGAAATGACATTTCAGCTTTGGAGGGGTCTATTAAAAGAGACTTCCCAGCTACGGTATGGAATGTTAAATTTAAAGAAATTTCAGTTAGAGTCAGCAAAGTGGAAGGGGAAGTCATGAGTAGAAAGAAAAAAAAGCTGGCTCGTGATCTTAATGACTTTCAGTCCGGGCAGATCTACCAGTGGCAACAAAAACCACAGTGGAGGAGATTTACAAAGAGACAACCAAGTAGTCTAAGTTCCAGCAAAGATAACTCAGGCTCCCTCAGCGAATTATTTTCAAAAAAGAGCGTCTCTTTCGAGAGTATCCCTGGAGAGGAGTCACATGACCGTACCAACCAATTGGGACAGCAGCAGAGATCTAATGAGGGGGCGAATGGAAGACATGGGAGAGCCAAATGAAAGGGAAAATACAACAGATGAACATTTTAAATGTGGTGAACCAAATGGTTTGGACATTATTAATTTATCAAATTTGGAACTTTCTTCCGAAGCCACTCAGGTACTGTTAAAGGGCGTAAAATTTGTGCTGACTAGATTGCCATCATTAGCTAACATTTTAATTGAAGCTAATAGATTTTGCCGTAAATTACACCTTATTAGAGTGTTTTTTTCTAATAAAGGGAACAATGTTGATGGCAGGAATTCAGTATCTTCGGACAATGTAGATTATATACATGACATAGATGATTCTTTGTTGAATTTATCTTTGTATGATTATGATGATGATTTTTGTTGAAAATGTGGCAGAGCAGGATGATGAAAATGAAGTAGTGCATACTTTTAATATGGGATATGGTTGTTTGGAAATACCAGCACTGCCCTTTTCTTGTAACACTTTTTTTCCACCTAAATTAAATCAGTTGCTCTGCAACTTTGAAAAGTTACTGCTTTTTAACATTGAGAAAGAGTTTAAAAGCTTTAAAAACACGAGTTACAATTTATGTAAAGAGGAATGGTGGCCTTTAAAAGAACCTAGAACTCAGGTGAACAATGTTATTTTTAAAGAGGCGGACAAAGGTGGAAATTGGGTTTTAATGAATAAAAGTCACTATAATAAGATGGTGGAGAATTTACTGGGGCAGGTAAAAGATTATACTAGTCTATCTAAGAATCCAGTAAAAGAATATAATAGGATGTTACTTGAACTATTAGAAAAGGGTGAGAGGTTGGATTTCCTGAATAAAACAGATGTTAAGAATTTATATATTGCAGAACCTCAGGATCCTATATTCTTTTCCATTCCAAAGATACACAAGCATAGAGAGAACCCCCCCCCCCCCCCGGGGGCACCTATTATCTCAGGCAGGAGTTCTTTCATGTATAATGTGGGATTTTTTTGGATCATGTTTTGAAACCTTACATGAACAGAATTCCATCCCACATTGGGAATAGCCAGGATTTATGTAAATGTATCAAGAGTTTGGAATGGCAAAGTGATTATTTTGGGGTTAGCCTTGATGTGGATACCCTCTATACCAACACTGAAACATGATGGGGGTTAGAAGCAGTGAGAAAAATACTGGGAGAAGGGCCACATACTGCATATATCATAGAATTGTTAGAATTCTGCTTGTTTCACAATGACTTTTTGTTTGACAAGAAAATCTCTTTGCAGAAGAGGGGGACTGCCATGGGGACAGCATATGCCCCTTCATATGCAATCCTATATATGGGTGATTTTGAGCAAAAAGTTTATGTATTCAACAGAATTTTTAAAGTGGAATGTAATTGTGTACAAGCAGTTTATCGATGATTTAATTTTCATTTGTGAGGGGTTTTTTGAGGAGTTCGTGGCATCTTTTGAAGCACTTAATCTAAACATCCATGGATTAATATTTAGTTTTCAGATGGACAATGAAACCATCAACTTTTTGGACTTATGTCTTTTTGTTGATGAGAATAAGAGAGTTCAGTATAAACCTCTCCGTAAACCTACTGCAGTGAATAGCTTTTTGTATGCGTCTAGCATGCATCCACCACACTTGATTCAGGCACTACCCTATGGGGAATTTAGACGTATTTGGGTAAACATATCTCAGGTACATCATAAGGAGTTATTTCTGGATGAGGTGGAACATAGATTATTGAACAGGGGATATTGTAGAGAAATTTTGGAGTCTGCTAGGAATAGGGTCCACGAAAGTTATAACAGGACTAATAGTAGAAGAAGGGTGATTAGTTTAGAAGGAAAGAAGGAAACATTTTTATGTTATGAAATATAGTGCTTTTTCTGACAAAACTGTACATATAATCAGAAAACTTTGACCAATTATTAGTTCTGATGAATTTTTGCGCAGTATTTTTCCTAGTAAAATATTTTTTTCCTATGGCAGGTTTTTTAATTTGAAGGAATTATTAAATAGACCAACATTGTTTTCTGAAATTAGTGTCCAACAGGGGGCTTTTCCCTGTGGAAATTGTAGCCTTTGTTCAAGAATAAAAAATATGTCAGGAACAGTGATTAATGGTAGAAAATATTCAACAAGGGGAAAGTTCAACTGCAAATCCTGTGGGATAGTGTACATATTGGGTTGTGGCTGTAATAACATAAAATGGTATATAGGGCAAACAAAAAGGAGAGTTAGGATAAGAATCAGAGAACATCTCTAAGGTATCAGAAATAACAAAAGAGAGAGCCCAGGAGCTACTCATTTTTCATCTGTCCATGGAGGTAATGGTTCTTCTTTATTTTTCAGTGTTTTGGCCCAGCTTGAGACAACAGGGAGTACATTTCATTCTAGGCTTAAACATTTACAAATCACATTTATTTATAATTATGGCACTTTATATGCTGGTGAATTAAACCAGGAAGTGTCAATGACATTTTAAAGTATGCACTTTTGTTAAAGAAATAATTTTTCTATCTGCTTTGTTATTCTTTGAGGGGCACTTTCTAACTCCGTTTGCTAAACTTTTTCTAGATTCTGTATATAAATTTTGTACATATTTATTATAAATTTTGTTTATATCTGTCATGATTTGTTGAAGTGCAATAGAGATCATTGTCATTTTAAAATGGGGGAGGTATTGTCTAGTGGGTGATGGTATTCGTATTTGCATTTGTAATAGTTAATTAACTGAGAAAATTGTATAATTGTTTTATTGGGGAATTCTTTCAAATGTAATGCTATTTAAGATGCTGGTGTTTCACAAAGAAATATCCCTTGAAGGTGAAATGCCGAGGTACCAGGATTAAAGTACACCTGGTGGTTCATCTGCTTCGTTGTGGTTGTGTTTTATTTCTAGAATCTTGTTTTGGTGGAGTTTTGTTGTTGAAGTTATAGCAGACCTACTGGACAATAAATTTAGAACTAACTTTACCCCTCTCCCCTCTGTCTGTCCCTCAAGATATACCCAAATCTGGCTCACCTCCAGCTATTACACAAGACCAAGTCCTAAAAGTGCTATCAAAAGCTAAAACTACTGCATCAGTGGATCTTGACAGTATACCTGGATGCATCTTGAACAGCATGAAGTATGATTTAACCACACTCCTACCAACACTGTTCATTCTCAGCCTCCATACAGGTGTTGTACCAAGTGAATGGAGAAAAGCTACAGTCGTTCCCCAGCATAAGGGAGGAACTTCCACAGACCAAGGCAATTACAGACCCAAAAGTCTGACCAGCCTCAGATGTAAAGCTATGGAAAGACTTATCCAATACATAATCAGTCAGGACAAAGGGAATCACCAAACACTGGCCCCATCTCAGTCTGGATTCATCAAGGGCAGGTCATGCTTACTCATCCTGGTGGATTTTTATGAAAAGATTAACAAAGCAATGATAAAGGCAAAATAGTACACTCCTCTTACCTCAACTTGGTCAAAACTTTTGGCATAATTCTCTACACAGGCATAGTAGAAAAGCTAAATAAACTGAGAATAAACCCCAGTGTCACCCACTGAATTGCCAACTGGCTCACAGATAGAACTCCGATAATAAAAATAAGGGAAGATACCTCCACAAAGAGACCCATCACCAGTGGAGTCCCCCAGGGTTCTGTGTTGGTACCTCCCCTGTTTGGCATCTACTATTCTGAATTAAAAGCCAGTATCAAAAGGCTCTGGTGGACTAAGTTTGCAGATGACTGCAAGCTAGGTGCAGTCATTGAATCACCTGATAACTTAGCCATCCTTCAGGAAGGTTTGTCTCAAATAATTAACTGGTGAAAAAAATCATGTACTGAAAATAAATGCAAAAAAATGCATTATTTTATCCTTTGGGAACTACTACATTGACAATACACCCCTAAGAGTTGACCCAGTTGTACGGGATTTAGGAATTTATGTGGAGAGTGACCTAACTTTTAACCAACAGGTGTCTGTTGGTGTAAGAAAATCACTGTATATTGAACAGCTTATAAATAAAGGGATTATGCCTACATCTATGGATGTCATTGCCCCTTTATTTAGCTCTCATTAGGCCAGTCATTGAATATAATGCCCCCTTTAGCTTGTATCCAGACACATGCAACAATTGGAATGCCCACAGAGACACATTACTAAAAAGATACAAGGCCTAAACAACACATCCTACATGGAGTGACTCAAAGCCCTGTCACTATACTCGGTATCCTATAGACTGCTAAGAGGTGACCTATGTCTGGCATACAAGGCATCCTCTGACCCATTACTGATGGATTTACTGCATATCAGCAAGTCAAATGCCATCAGAAATACTCAGTCTAGGGATTTAAATCTCTTCTGCAACATCAACACAGTGATTTGGATGGACAGGTATATCTCACAGAGGTTACCACTGCTGTGGAACAGTCTCTCTGTCCACATACAGCAAAGTTCATCCCTGTCCATTTTCAAGCACAGCTTAGCTCTCTAGATTGGAAACAGAAAGTTTCCCCCAGGACTACTCCCAGTACTACTAATGGAAAGAGACAGCTCCTAAATGTTTTACCCTATGCACTGGTCCCTTCAAATTATCTATGGTATTCTCATTCGTCAGGCCTGGCAAGCCAGTACGTAAAAATCAACTGCCAATCATTAGCGGACCGGAGTTCCGCTGTGGCGACCCCTAACTGGGAAAAGCTGAAAGACACAAAATTCTCATTAGGGGTAATATATAATTATCAACCATGGGATAGGTAAGCCATTGTACAACCAAATGTTTTAGGTTATTTCAAGCACAGAAAGAGAAATCGGCTAGGCTTAAAATGGCCTACAAATGCATCTAGCCTAGTACTTACCTATGAACCTAGTCTAGAGTGCAGCTATCTCTCTCTCTCCCTAGCTCTTTCTCTCTCTCTCTCTCCCTCTCTGTATCTTCTCCAGGCTTAAGCATCTAAGGTCATTTACATAAACATGGTCAAAAATGAGAGCCTATTCACAAATGGGGTGAAGGGACTCAGGGGATCTGGTGACAGACCAAACACTGATTCCAGAGAGAGGACTAACAATGACCCTACCTGTACAAAACCTGCAGAGTTGAACACCAGTTTGCCTTACTATAGAGTCACCTTACCATGTGTGACTGCAGCTTCAGGATTCCTTATGGGAGTGTGTATGGAGCCAGAATGATTCACTTTAGTTGTGGGTGAAGGTATTAGTGAAGGTGTATTAGTGAGTCTTTTTATGTGGCTCAGTTTGCTCAGACAAGGTCAAAGTGGCTTAATAAATGATTTCTTAAAAACAACAACAAATGTGGATCTCTTGTTATGTGGTTATGATGCAGTGTTCACCTACTTACTGGCATGTGTAATGTGTGACAGATCAGACTTCAAGTTTCACAATTATTTACACCTCTCACTTTGAAAGCCCTGGTGACATCTGCACCACTATTACTGTTTCAAAGCTGACATGGATGTGTCAACCTTTCAGAAATGGTCTTGGTGAAACTTTCTCTTTTGCAGGACTAGTAGTGAATAATTTCATTGAATGTTTATCCTATTAGATGGTCTTAATATGGGAAAAGAAGAGGGAAAGGTAATAGGAAGGACTAGTGATACTACAGAATGCAGAAATTGTAAAAGGAAGAAGTAAAGCCACTGTATAAGCTATTAGCAACATCTCAGTTCCAGCACTGATTCTAGCTCTGGAGACATTATCCATACAGAAGCACAGTCAGACAAGACATGTTGCTTGTGTCCTTTGGACTAAGTCTGTGCTATATACATACATATATATATATATATATATATATATATATATATATATGTGTGTGTGTGTGTGTGTGTGTGTGTGTATATTCACTGCAGAAATATAAACACACTTTTTGCACTTGATCAACTGTTTACACAGAAGATCCACCCCATTGGTTTCCATGTTTGATGCTTCATCCTGCCTGCTCAGTCCCATCAGCATTCTGTGTTGCTTTCAGACAATGCTTGCACAACTTTAGATCATCTGATAGGACTAACTTCTACATGTCTGCGCTAAATGAAAGTTGTCATGTTTCTAGCTATTCTTCCAAACTAACAAAGACAGTTTCTTCCTTCACTTGTACATAAATCCAATCACCTATCTTTTGTCACCTAAAGAATTATAGCATTCTTCTAAATCATTAAAAATGTAACCGAAAAAGCATAAAAAAAAAAACTGGAACCAGCATAGAACTTAGCACTCATTTTGTTTAATTGATTACATTTCTTATTATGTCTATGCCATTTTGATCGACTATTGTTTTTATTGGGAACCACATAATTCCTGGATAGCCAGCAGTACATATTAATCCTTTTATCTGGTTTGCTTAAAAATCCACTTCTTCCAAATAAGACACTGCAAGTGGGATTTTTCTAATCCCATGTTACAGTATGTCTATAGTTTATCTTAACAGTAATATGCATTCAATGGACCATGTCCTCCATATGCGCGTGCACACGTACACACACACACACACACACACACACACACACACACACACACACACACACACACACACACACACACACACTAAAAGAAATAATTAAATCACATGCTTAAAAGTAGGTTTGACAATGAGATTGTCAACTGAAACCACAATTGGTAAACAATAATAGGAACTACCCTAGACTTTGGATACTGAAAACAAATCAGAACTTAATCTATGACGAAATAAAAAAGTGGTTAAATAGTAAATAAGCAAAGCATTGCCGGGTTCAGTATAATTTATTAGCTTAGAATCAACTGACAAAGATTGAAGCTGAGGGTCTCAGTGTTTAGGAAACAGTTCTGCTTCTAATACAAAAATAAAATTTAGCTGTTATCCTATTTAAGGTTTGTTGTTTCATAGAGTTAGCTTTAGAAATGCTGCCTGAAGCATTTTGTTTTTTAAAAAAGCTATTCATTCAGCTTTAATATCACATTAATTACTCATAAATCCAATACGCAGTTCGAATGACAATAAAACAAAAAACGGTAAGCGCTTTCATTCACAAAGAACTTCTTCAGACCTGGTTGTCACACATACAAAATTCACATTTATAGTTTGCTCAAGTCACATGACCTAAAACATTAGCAGTGTTTTAACCCTTTCTTACATAACACTGCTTTAAAGTTTTCCATATCATTCATACCTGGATCTGCACCTGTGTTTAGCTTCACTTTCCAAGCATATTCTTTCCAGTTTAAATCCACTTCTGCATCCCATCTGTTATTTGGAGAGAAATTTAAGTACTTTTCTGTTAACGGGACAACAGGCAAAGTGTGCAGTCATTGTGAAGTCATTGATGGGAATGTTGTTAAAACTGGACAGATAGGTGCAGGTGAAGAAAATCTGAAGTCACTGTTCATTTTTTTTTTTTTCTTAAACAGTCAAAACATCTCTGTGATTTATCTCTCTTTGCCTAAAAGCCTGACAGGAAATGCAGCTCCGTAGATAAGTTCCTCTTCCAGTCATTTGCATTCTAACGTCACACTGATCATTTAAAATGGCTTGGGTGAGGCAGTGTGCCCATCACACAACGGGTTTGTGAATCATCCACACAGTACTCATTTATATACATTACAGCCATTGAAGGTAAGTGGTGGGAGAAGCTCTATCAGCCCTTGAGAGTAAGTGCTTGGAAAGGTTGTAGTTTCAATGTATCCCCAAATGAAATTGTACAGATTTATACTTTGTCGACCACTTTAGCACAACTACCTTTTCAGGCGAGACTCGAGGAGGTATTCACACTGACTAACAGAAATCAGACTGGAGCACCAGATAGCTTATCCTACCCCTCGCAATAACTGCCCTTTTTTAAAAAATCAGCAGAGCTCAGCCAAGTTGAGCAACCATCAACTCAAGCAATGGGGCTTCATTTGAAAGATGACACACTGAGGAATGCAGCACTGCAGTGTCCGTGCTTGAAAATTAACTGATCTATTTATCTGGGAGACAGAACCCACTGTTTCCTAAGTTTCCGGCAGCAAAGGCAAGCGTGCTACCTGCTAAACTGCTGATACTGCAATTAAATTGATTTAATTAATCGTGTAAGTGGAAATGGATCCATGATACATTTGTGAGTTTTGTAAGTGTTCTCCAACAGGCAGTTTCGACTCGTTATGTGGGGACGTTCAACTGAACATTTTGCCTGTTGCCCCATTAACAGAAAAGTAATGAAATTTATCACTGCACTTGATATCTGAGTGTACTATACAATAACTGGCAATTAATGAAAATTCATTTGCTACATACAAAAGTAATACACCAGTAATATAGAGCTTAATATAATCAGGTCAGTAAGTTTTCATAAAGCTGTCGTGTATCTTGGGCAACTTGCGGAAGTGAGACATGTTTCTGTTCTTCACATTTAGGCAGCATATAAAAGTAAAAGCAATACATATGTTTCTGTTCTTCATACATATTATTTCAATTATATATATATATATATATATATATATATATATATATATATATACATACAGTTTATGTATACTTTTACATGTTTAAAAATGTTTCTATTAGATTAACATGTATTTTATGATATTTTCTTAACAGAATATTCACTGTGCTACAGCTGAACATAATGTGTCAGTGTATGACCTTTTGTTCCATTCTGCTGACCCTTAGCCAATAGAATTTCATGCAAATTTTATCCTACTAACAGACAGACAGTGTACTTTCTGAGAGCTACTTCTCATCACTGGCTTACATTTGCCTTTTTAGAGGAATTAATTCCAAACAAGTGAATGTTCCTCTATATTGTTAGTTATACTTTTGACAGAAAGAGGAATTTAATATAAGCACTAAACATTTATAATCTGTCTTGGCTGAGGCCCTTTTGGCCAGGTAATGTATTCTTATTGCGGCTTCTATATTTTACATGCTTACAGCCACCACTAATTTTTATACTGTAACAGACCCCCTGAACAAATATGAGGACCCATGTTTGTTGTTCTTTCTTAGTGAGTATCCATATTCAGACTTCATCTGTGGATGTCATAAATTGTACTATATCTTGGTCCAGATGTATTTGGTCCACCATTAAAACTTGCACTGCTTGATGCTTTATATGTTCTATTCCACATTTGATGGCAACAATTACTAGCCTCACACAACCTACAATGCCAACTATAACCAGTATAAGCTGAATTATTTTCCTCTCCCGCCACTGATAGAACCTCTCAGCCAAGAGAACCATGGTTCTTTTTCTGTTTGTACTTTGCTGATCAATTTTCTCAGTTAGCCAGAGGTGGCTCCTGATTTCGGGTTCAATATCAGGAAAATAAGAATACAGGTACAGCATTCCTCTCTCACCAGTTCACAAGTACCATACTTACTAGCAAATATATATCTCAAATGTAACATTACTTAATTCCTTTAATAGCAGTAATAATGTTCAAACTTTCCTAAATTACTTTCCTTGCTCTATAAAAGGGAAAGATTGATGCCCCAGCCAGGGCATCATCCTCTTGCATCTATTTTTACCACATCAGTGTGTCTTTTAAGTCTAACATTCCCAATGTTATGACTAGGCAAGGATGAAATATGCCTAATTGATGGAATCAAATGTCCTAAATAATACAATCCACTCCAACCTTCAGGGAGCCATTTATATGCTCTTTTCCCACATATGTAATGTATACCCACCCGGACTGGAATAGTTTTAGCTTTTCTAAAATAAGTAAAGGTATCATTACTAAAATGTTTATAACATTTTTCAAATATATGAACGGTCTCATATTTCTGGTGAACTGGTAGTTATTTCTTCCTTCTCCTCATAGGCAAATGTCAACAGGTCTTAAGAAAGGATGTTCAGTTTCCATTTGATTTTAGCAGCACAGAAGGGAAGGAGGGGTGGCATAATAGGTAAGGTTAAATAGGACCTGCTGGAGAGACAGGCATGTATCTCAGAGACTACCCCATCTCTGGAACAAGCTCCTCATCCATGTGAAACAGAGTTCCTCCCTAACTCAATTCAAGTGTAACTTGGACAGTTGGATGGGGCACAGGAAATTCATCCCTGGCTTGGCACTTATGTCTCTAATGGACACAGGCGTCTTGTAAATGGATCACCTTCCAAGCCACTGCTTACACTTATAAAGGGTAACAGAACTTGTCAATGATTTGGAATACATGGCTAGGCTTAAAAAGGCTCTTATGGTCATTAGTCTAGTAAACATCTATGAACCTATAATCCTGCTGGATATAACAAGTGCATAGCTCTGTTTGGGAAGAGAAATGACTGCAAATAATTTTCAGATGTGCAAATGATGAGGTGCTTAGAGGTAATAATATGGGTGGTAGCTTAGATTAGGAAGCCTTTGCCATTTTGAAGGAATGAATAAGCAGGATAGAAGCCCAATATTAGTACAATTTGTTCAGAAAGAATTTCCACATTCTCCTGGGATTAAGTGCTGAGTAATAGAGGCAGAAGTAGTGCCTCAAGAAGATGAGGAGGAATGTCAGAGGTTATTGAGATATAAAGGTTATGAATGTTACGGGGTTGGAACATTTGCAGCTATCACTAAAATCTCCTACTAAACTGATGAGTCTTGAATCCATAGCAATACTTGAGCAAGGAATGAGTGGCTTATTGCCAGAAGTTCTCCATGAGAGGTGATAGACGTAATCTCAACGTCAGTGGCCATTAGTTTATCTACTGAAGTAATAACTAACATTACAAAAATGAAACACATGTTGGACAGAAAACATGTCTGACAGTGAAAAAGTTAACCTATATTCAAACCAAGGTGTTGCTGAATACTAAGACAAAAAATCAATTTAGTGTCTACATTTGTCTTCTGGTCGTCATGCTGGAATTTTTTGTGGATAGTACATACAGATCATTGACACAGGGAAAGTCTGTGTCAGCATTCCACATGGTTCTGTATTGCTTTCTAAATTTGCCTAGGATTTTCAATTTTATTCTGTGTAAAGACTGGAACAGTATGGGATACCACATTACTCAATGTACATGAAAACACATTTATGATATGATGGACTCTCTTAGCAGTGTGATGTTAGAACCAAATCTGCAGGCCTAACACCAGTTTCTGTTCCAGGGATTAGTAGCAGATTGGAGGACCTGTTATGAGGTGTGAAGGTTTCCTCTTACAAGGGAAATTCTGTAGGCTGAGTGGTCAGTGATGAGTCAATAGGATGTTGTAAAACTGGAGTATTGCTACCAGGGTCAGTATGCAGTCAGATGTTAACAGTGATGAAACTGAAGAGAGAAACGTTACTCTGATTAAATGGCTGCACAACTGGAATGTGAGTGGGCATTGTGGTAGAAAGCTCCCCATGACATTCAATGATGGTTACTATGTCCACCAGGCTTTGGGGATGTCTTAAGTTAATAAAAAGGTATGCATAAATAAGGCCTATTCATCAAAATCAGCTCCTTCATTGTGTGACCAACAAAGCTGAAGAAATCATGAGTATGACAATCATTTTTTTAAGAAACAGTTTTGGTCCCCCTGCCCCCCATCACCGGATCATCAAGCTTCTTTCCTATCTATACTCATTCATTCTCCAGATGGCATAGGACGCCAGGAGAGGGAGCAATTACGTGGCACCACAGATGTCATTCACTAAGGATTAGCAAATGTTTGCATGAATCTGTTACACCAACATTAGCCAGAAACAGCAGGGCAGTTCCTAATGAACTGGATGACATGTGACTGCTCACTTCCATATTCCTGTGATTCTAGATAGTCCACATGCCCTCCTTGCTGGCATCAAATTCCACATAGTTCCCATTTGTTGTGCTCTTAAGATTTTCCACAGGTGAAGTTCTTACAGCATGTCTCTGCCAATGCCTTTCCCCCCAGTATGGCATTTCCTGCTGACAGCCACACATCCCTGGTCAGTTCCACAAGCACTAAGGTTGCTTCTCACATCCCTGTCATCTGGGCATTAGTCAAGGCCCTCTGTGCTGTGGTGCTGAAGTATGGCAAATAATTTTGACATGCTTTGGATGATAAGGCTATGAAGAAGACAGTTATGTGCATCATTTGGTATATAATAGTACTATTCAAATGATTGCCATGATCTGCTAATCTAATGTTCAAAAAGGAGAGTACAGAGGATAACACTTTAACAAATACTGAAGTTAAAAATGGTAAACCTTTCCACTGGAAGGTCTCATTGATGCAGGAGCTGACATGTCATCATCCATATAGCATTTACATATTATGAGCACAATCCTAACATGAAGGAAAGAAAAAAAGCTGTTTTTTGACCTGTCCTAGACAGGCTGGCAAAGTTGGGAGATGATTTAGGTTTGGTTCCCATGGCAACTCACTGGCCTGCTGAAAAAAGATATTAATGACAACCACATCAACTTCTGCACATCAAACCTACCTTCTTCAATCATAACAGCACTCAACAGTAAACATAAAAAATAAGAGCATATGCTCCCTTTTTTCCAATCAGTTAAAAAAAACAATAACACTATACATAATTTATCTCAATAGTGATACTGTTAGGAAAAGAGTTTTTAGTAAGCTAATGTGTCGGACTGAAGTTAGGTGCAAAGACCACCTTATGGTTGGGTTTGGCACATGAGTAAGGAAGAGAAGGGCTTCCTGCCCATCTTTCGTAATGTTTGCTGAACCTATCATGCCCCTAACCCTAACCTTATACATTACCTTACAAAAAAAAAATCCCTTAACCTAACAGTACCACTACACAAGACACATGGACACACTACCTATACATGACACACATGCACGACACTACAACTATTCTCTTACCTAGTCACTACTCTAACCCTAACCTGCAAACACTCACACAAACACTCCCATTTAATTTAACATCACAGCACATATCATAAGAGTAAACATTACTCAATATTTCGACGTTCGATCACCTCAGCACTTGACAAACAGTGCTAACAATAAAATAACAGCAGAACACTTGTTGGAAGCACCAGTAAAAAAACAAAAACAAACAAAAAATATATATATATATATATATATATATCTACATACATGGGTTCTGTTGGTTTGGTTATCCAACCAGTGGTTGTTGGTGTTACCCACTGAAAAATCACTTCTGGTGCACTTTCTATTAGTGAAGTGGCAACAATGTGATGTTTGTGGCCTTTTGTCTTCTCTTTTTGGTTATGTGGGGATTGAATTAGCATCGCTCTCCCCCATCAATTTTTCATTTTCAATGAACTGAAGCTTTGGCTGTATTTTTCATCCAGCTGAAGTTTTAACCTGTTAAAACTCGTGGGCATGAAGCTGAGCAATCTTTCATGTAAACACAATAGGCCATTTTCCTCAGAATGCATGGCATGTTGAATCACTGTATCAGTGTCATTAACTGAGGCATCATGAACAAGTGATACTGGTAACTCCTGATCACAGTGTGTCAGTACTTCATTAGAACCTACCATTTCCTTACATTGTCTAGAAGCATTTGGCTTAAGTCATTTTTTATTGCCATGACATATTATATTTGGTATTTATGTTTGGCAGTTGTGCAATAGGTTATAGTTGTGAGCTGTGGTTCCTGTAGTACAAAGTTTGATTCCTTCAACACTCATTTGCCTATTGAGAGACCTTAGCAATTCACACATTCAGATATTGCTATTTGGTAGCCCCTTTAAAGGAATTATATGTCCAGTGGGCCTACCTGGTTTAAAAATAGGTATTATTATTATTATTATTATTATTATTTTCAGCAATCAAAACAGAGGGGCTAGAAATGTACGTTGGTTATCCCAGAATTGCCATAATGATTCTGTCAGGAAACTCCTGTAATGCTTTCTCATTATGTAGGCAGAAAGACAGCACTTCTAGGATGGCTTTCATCTTCTCTGTAGAAGGGCATATCCTTTACCTTTGCAGAATATGTTCCAAAATTCAAACTATAGTTTGCCAAACTCACATTTTTTTTTTATTTTTTTACTCTCAGTTCATACTCTCATAGTCTGGCAAATGTTCTAATTATTTACAAAAGATACTGAAATGCTTATGTTCTGTTTCCAGTAATCAGAAATCATCAAAACATGTAACTGAAATGAGATACTTCACTAATTTTCCATTATCCTTTGAAAAATTTGGGTTGCAAGACTTATGTCAAAAGACTGCACAAACAGACCACTGTGTGTGTCTTGTGTGTTAATAAGCAAACATTTTTTTCAGGGTATCATCAAGTAGTAATTGCTGATAAGTGGCTGCTAAATCTATTTTAGGCAACACAAATGCACTGCTGAGCATGGTTGTCCATTCTTACACTTGAGGAGGCAGATATGCTCCAGTGCTTGCAGCCTGATTAGTTGGTCAGTTTATAATCACAGTAATTACATTTGGTATGATCCCTTTCTGCAGCAGGAATAAGTAGAGCTGCACATTTGCAGTTCTTCACTGTAAAGTAATATTACTTTATCTCTCAAGACTTTAAAACTCCATATCCATTCTTTTTCCTTTTACTGCTAATGGTAAAGATCTACTTTTTCAAAGCTTTGGTGTGATATCCTGCCTTGCCAAAATGACAGTGCTAATTATTCCTTGTGGTAATGCAATTTCCTTGTGAAACAGTTCCTCATGCAAATCAAGAACTTCATGCGCTAATTGAAATGAAAAAAAAAACAATGCTTTAAATCAAAAATTTAGTTTAGTTTAGTTTAGTTTCAGTTTAATACAGGTTTCTGCAATGAATGCCTCTTGCATTATAATGATTCTTCACCTTTTGCCACAATTAAATTCAAAGATTATTTTTTTCAACATGATTTATGAGCCTGTGCTTGCCAACCATCAAGTTTCCCCCAATACATCCAGAGTTTTAAACCAATTCTTTCTTGGATCTGATCAGAGGGATTATCACCCCCCAGCAGTGAAAGAAGTGGTTTGTGTCCTCATTAGCAACCTATCAATAAGGTTGTTTGCATTAGGGCCTTAAACCTACTTCTGGTGGATTTCATGAGACCATGGCAAATATTCTTTCTTTGCCTTTCACAATGCACCAAACTCATTATTTAACCAATAATCCACAAGTCGGCATGGGCATATAATATTTACCGGTGGTAGGCATGGTTTGATTACAAGTTCTGCACTTAATTCTGGTTGCCACGGCTGCCTCTAGGCAGCTATTAATATATTATTAACATGCTTGTACAAGGTTTTTCTGAACAGTTCCACATAGGCAGCAGTGTTCTAAGGGTTTATGGAGGCTTGAAATTTTGCCAAGTTATCACTTAATAGTAGGAAGTTAACCTTAGAGTCCTTCCTGAACATTCCAGGGTTAGCTGAGGTTCCAGGTTTTATCTTTACTTGAAAGGAGGCCGTTCTGTGGTCTGACCTTACTAAGGAGGGCACACTAAGGGGTATGCAGCTCTCTACCATATTAGTGTGGACTAGATCCAGAATGTCTGTGCCCCTTGTTAGTGTATTGATAATCTGGTTCATGGAATTTGTATTTACACAATCCAGGAACGTCTGTGCCTGTGCATTTGGTGTCGCATATGTTTCTCAGTAAATAGTGGGGCAATTAAATTCACCCGTGAATACGGTATTGGGTTGGATGGTTAGTGTTTCCAGTAAACTGAAATACCTTGCCTCCTAAAACTTAGAGGTTACTTTCTTGTGTTATAAGCTTAAATACATGTTATGGGTTTCCTGGGTCATAGAGGGCTATAGCTTGCAAAGAAGTGATATGGGATTTTGTCGATGGTGAGGAATTGTAAATATTGTTCATATATAATTAGTAGGCATGCAGTCTAGGAGAACATTAAGGAGCCTAGCCCAAATTCCCAGGTGCTCCCAAGCACTGTCTGATTAAGTTTGGTTACAGAGTAAGCAAATGAAGGCAGAGAGAATCAAACCCTGTACCACAGGAAGTAACATGTTAACAGCTCATAGCCTTAATCCTCTGCATCAACTGCCAGGCTACCTCTGAAAACATATTATAGATGTGTGAATTATTTGAAATTGTCTACAATTTTAAAAACAAAGAGCAAATCAAAGAGTGTATAAAAAGTATACAAGAGACACTGTTTTTTTAACAGCCACAGTCAGAAAAGGATACTCATTCATGAACTAATTAGAAAACATTATTTTCTGAGATTATTCTTAGCAGTTTCTGTTACATGGTTTAATGTGAAAATAAGAGAGTGACTCAATCGTATATCAAAATGTTATTGCTGTGTTTCTGGCTAGGCAGTAGAGCACAGAAGCCTAATGCTTTGAATAACCAACAAGCCTTACCCTTGGACTGAATCTTTTGTTCCTCAGTTGCCTATTGTATAACCTTAAACAAGTTAACCAGGAAGTATTCCTGAGTCAGTTCTGAAAAGAGTCAATTGTTCCTATGGCAATAACTCAGTTAACCAATATTGGTTGCTCCATTAGTACTATGGGTCAGGTGTATAGTACAGTTTGGACTGAGACAGAGAGAGGAATACATTTATTATTGTTGGTTATTTCTTTATACCACAGAAAGAAAAGAATGGGAAGAGAAACTAATATGGCTGCCCGAAATTGTCAGAACAATGTTGCAGACAAGCAGTCAATATTAGTGAAAACTTCTGGATAACTGCAGCTTTCTTATGCGTTTTAGCAATTTACAAATGAGTCTAGGGGATGTTTTTATATGGGCTAGGGTGATTTTGGGGGGGTACCAATTTTTCTTCTGTGTGTGTGTTTTCTGTAAAACTTTTGCTATACATCATGTCTCTCAACCATTTGTACAAGAATTATGGATAAAGCCAAAAATAATGGGGGGAGGAGGGACAAAGGCTGAAAATCAGGGACTAACTTTAATATTACTCCAATTCACTTTAAAAGTTAATAGAACAACATACTTTGCATCAGCATGCATTTTCTAAACGATATGTATGAAATTTGAATGTCTAAAAGTATTGAGTGATTGTAACCTTCAGTGATTCACCAGAAAATCAAACATTTTATGAGGGACAGGGAAAAAGTATGTCACAATCTGAGATATTCTGCAAAATCCTGAACAGTTGAGAGGTGTACATACACACTCACACTGTGTGAGTAGAGTGAGTATATCTGGGTTTAATTATTCTGACATCAAACCAAATGTGTAACTATTGAAAGTTATATATTTAGAGTGTGTCAAATTGTGTTTTTCATTATGTCCTTTAGAAATGCCAGCCTTAAGCATAGGCCAAATAGTTGGCTGCCTAGGGTATTGTGCTTCTAGGGGTACTCTTTCCATATATATTTATTTATTTCAAGAACAATGAAATACATGTCTTTGCTCTAAAAAATAAATACTATACATGTATGACAGCAGCAACTTGAAATATGGGACTGTGACCATTTGTCTGTTAATTTTCATCCCAACTGAACACCAGAGAGAGATACACAGAAAGTAAATACATTTTTATGATGAGGTAACAAAGCAGGTACTACTTCTAGATATTATTTATGTATCGTCAAACACATTCATCTTCATTGTTTATTATGCATTATTATTTGCTCAACTTTCTGTATTAAACCTTGAATAGAATTTATTTCTTCCTTGAAATGAAAAAGTAAGACTGAATTTCTTTCCTTATGCATGATTTTTTGTTCAGCTTGTCAATAGATCAAAAGGTTGGAATAAAATTCTAAAATGTACCTCACAGTATCTATACCCCAATGGCTTGTTGGTGCCTAGCAGTCCCTAGACTCCCAGCTAATTTAGTTATTACATTGTAGTCTTGGACAGTTGGGATGTGTTGATAGGATGCAAGGAAAAAAGGAGTTGAAGAGCAATACTGAATTACTTCTCTTAATCAAGAGTTATTTCCAGGTCATCCTCGGATGAAAAGGTTGTTTTAAAAAAACTGTAAAATGCATCTCAGAGCATCTAAAACCCCATGGCTAAAGACTGCCAAAGAGTCCCAGCTTAATGCAGTTATTGCCACTACAGTTATTACATTGTAATCTTGCTTAGTTAGGGTATGTTGATAGGATTCAGGAATAACAAAGTTGAAAAGCAAAGACTGAGTTCTTTCTCTTAATCATGATTTTATGTTCAGGCCATCATTGGATGCAAAGGTTGTTAAAAAAATATATTGCAGAATGCACCTCAGAGGCACTGAGAGCCCTCATGGCCAGACCTCTGGCTTAATAAGGCTGTATCTGATGCTGTCTTTTTTCATCTGTTCCTCAACTGATGGGTGTTAGATCTGACCTAAGACCCAATTTTGGTCACTTCACTCAACTATGGCTTCATAGCTTGAGCTCCTCCCCTCAAACTTTTAAGACAGAAAGATGGTTGGTCTTCCAATCCTCCTTCCCAGGAAGAGTCAATGTTTATCAAGGGTTTCAGAGGTGGCTCAGTTACATCTTGGGTAGTCCCCCCCGGAAGATGAGATTGTGGACCTCATCTCCCACTGGGCTTGGAAGGATTCAGACATCATGCAGCATATCCCCAGGAGGTCAGATAGGTACCTCACTGTACCAAAGGATAAGGCTAATTGGAGCAAGGGTCCCCCAGTAGATGTTATGGTGGTAGTAGTGGCCACCAAGAAATAACTCGCTGAACAGAGCTCTTCTGTCCATCCCCCTGAACAAAGAATCCAGGGCATTAGACAGATTTGGGAAATGTGTCTATGCTTCAGTGACCTTTGGCCTCAGGGCACTGAACTATTTGGCACATTACAAGATTTCAGAGGAAAATGATCAAGGAGTTTTCCAATACCTTCTCAGAGTCCATGTCTGTGGAGGACAAGAAAATGGATTCTTTGCAACTGGCTACCCTCCGGTCTCTGTTGAACACCTCAATGAGGTTAATTTTTCATGTCTCAGAGAAAGAGCTTCGGAAGTGACAGGTTCAGGGATTTCTGTAAGAAGGCACACCTGGATGCATCTTCGTGACTTTGCAGAGCCCTTTAGGACATCATTCAGCAATGTTCTGTTTGGTGGATCTACCTCATTTGGCCCTAAGGTAAAACAAACTCTCTCCAGGGGTGAGCAGGATGGGAAGACATTATCTCCATAGGAATACGTTTCTACCTCTCAAAGGAATTTCTCCCAGAACCAGAGAGGAGGCAGACAAATGTGGTTCAAAAGGTGCAAGGGTCTTCTCAGACTCCTACACAAACAGATCACCCTGTGGCAGAGGATGGAACCCTAATGGAAGACATCATCCTGAGACAGAGGTAACCTGCAAAATCAGGGCTTCAGAGGTCCTTTTTCTGTAAAGCACTTCAGCACCTCTGAAGTGTTGCCTGACTGCTGCAATCTGAAGGTAGTCAGGGGACACTTATCTCTGCACCCAGAAGCCTGGACAGTCATTACCAAAGATATTTTGGTACACAGAATAATACTGACAGGTTATTACATACTATTTTTCTACCTCTCCAACAGGCCAAAAGAATTCCTGACTTTTCATCCAGTCAGAAGATAACAGCAGCCATAGAAACTAAGATCCAGCAACAAAAATCACTTGCAGATCACTAAAGCCAATAACTCTGCTGGTGAAGCACTATTCTCTTGCACCATAGCCAAATTATGGAACTCCCTCCCACCCACAATTACCTCCATATCATCATGCACCCACTTCAAAACTTTACTAAAAGCGCACCTAAAAACATGTTGGCTATGCCCTTGCACCTCCCACTCTAATATCACCCACCCCATCCAACCACTACCTTTCTTTCCACCCCACTAACTACCTTGATTATAGCAAGCTCAGATGCTCATAAGCCTAGTACTTATTATACAGCAGGAACTTCGTATTGTAACATTTGTTAATTTCTGTTATGTACTTCACAGATAAAGATTCTAGTTGTCTACCGATGTACTATGTTCTTCATCTGTAAATATGTTGTAAGTAATTGCTATGTAAATTGTTAATTGCTATGTAATCCAATGTAACTACTGTCTGTTTATTTTAACTGTGGAACTTTTCTCCTGGGGCCTCTGCTGAAAATGGACCTATGTCCAACCGGACACTCCCGGTCAACAAATATAAATAAATAAAATAAATAAATAAATAGAAAAGCTGTTGAAAAAAGGGTCATCCAAGTGATCTCCCCAGACTAACAAGGATCCGGAACCTATTCAAGATTCTTTGTAGTGCCAAAAAAGACAGAGGACCTAAGACCAGTTTTGGATCTCAGTAATCTAATTCAATTTGTGAAACACTCGAAGTTCCAGATCATCATGGTTCAGTCTACTTTGCCACTATTGTGGAAGGATGATTAGATGTGCTCAGTAGATCTCCAGAACGTGTACTATTATATCAAGTTGCACAGGCACTCCAGGAGATACCTACACTTCCAGCTGGGAGCTAGTCACTATTAGTTCAGTGCCCTGCCCTTTGGTCTCACCAAAGCCCCCTGGGTCTTCACCAAGTGTATGGCAGCAGTCGCAGCTCACTTGAGACTGCACAGATTCTGTAAGTTTCCTTACCTAGACAACTGGCTCCTTTCTGCTTCCACAAAGCCTCTACTGATTTAGGCCTGGGATTACTTGCTCCATCTCTGTCTTCAACTGGGCATCACAGTGAACTATGCCAAGTTTCAGCTTTACTCTACTCAAGCCCTGGAATTCATTGGTGCTCATTTAGATACTGTGACACAGATCACAAGCTTACCACAGACAAAGTTAAACAATCAACATAACCAAGCATTACACATTTTCTCTCTCTTCCTTCCCTTGCAGCCAGGCTGGCATTACAGCTTCTCAGATTAAAGGCAGCCCCGATAGTTTTGGTACAATTAGTAAGATTTTACATGAGGGTACTGCAATGGACTCTTGCAGTACAATGGTCGATAGGGTATCACCCTCTAACTGCATCTATCAGAATTTCAAATATTTGCAAACACGGTGGATTCATGCAGAAGACGTTTCTCTGGGCCACCCATTTATTCTTCAATGATCCCAGGCCACAGTAACAAGGACGCCTCACAACTACAGTGGGGGCATTACTTAGGAATAGTCCAAGGCAGGTGGTCTCAATTAGATGTTAATTGTCACATCATTATTGGAGAAATGAGAGCAGTCCTATTGGTGTTGCAGGAGTTTCAAGATGTTCTCCCTCTAGGGATAGTCACTATTCATACTAACATGTTGGCGGTCCGATACATCAACAAACGGGGGAACCCAGTCCATCTCCCTATATCAAGAGGCAATAACAGTGTGTCAATGGATGATCTCTTCCAGATGCTTCCTATTGGCAATGCATATACATGGGAAGTCCAGTGTGCTAGCAGAGAAACTGAGCAAGTCAATTTTACTTCCTCACAAGTAGTCTGTCAGTCAGTTGGTGATCGAAATGATATTTTGCCAATGGGGCTACCTGTGCTGTGACCTCTTTGATTCTCCCCTCAATTCCAAGAGCAGCAAGTACTTTACCCTGATCTCTCTAGTGGGGGAGTCATTGAGAGTCTCTCTTATTCATGATTAGCCATGCCCCAGTCTCCTATATGCCTTTCCTCATACTTCTTTCATTCCCAAGTTTCTTCAGAAAGCATTTCAATGGAAATGTAAGATAATCCTCATTAAGACATTCTGACCTCAACAAGTGCGGTCCCCCTTCCTGTAGCCTGACCTGGTTCATGCTGTCTGAGTATTGGATCCTTCTCAGGACCTTCTGTCTCACCCATCCAGGATACCTCACTCGGATACTCAAAAAGTCAAACTGACCGCACGGTTTCTCCACTTCTAGTGATGACTAGAAACTCCAGCCTTTCCTCCCCAGGTCATCACATCCTTATGTGATCCCAGAAAGTTTCTAACAGAAAGATTTATAAGGGCAAATGGAAAAGGTTTTCTATTTAGGCCCCCAGAAACAATTAGACCCCTTTTCAGCACTTATCCCTGCAGTTCTTGACTTCCTTGCTTCCATTTTAAATAATAGAGCTAATTATTCAACAGTTAAGGTCCAACTTGCTGCCATTTCTAATTTCCACTTAGGTGAAAATCATTCTTCTTTGACCTCAGACATTACGCAAGACCTTTCTTAAAGGCACCCTTTACTTTGGTCTCCCATTCAGGACCTCATACCTCCGTGGGATTTAATAGTACTTCTTCAAGCTTTGACATGGCCCCCACTTGAGCTTTCAGCCAAGGTAGACTTAAAGGTCTTATCATGGAAAACTCTTTTCCCGGTCACCATTACAACACTTAGACAAGTATCAAAACTCCAGGTGCTCTCTTTCCAGCCACCATATCTGACTTTTAATAAGGATGGGGTATCCCTTCAGACTATCCCTTCTTTTCTACCCAAGGTGGCACCAGAAACAACTATCAATCAATCCATCAATCTACCTGTTTTCCTTCCAAGATTTTCCAACAGGAGAGAATACATGCTACATTTTATGGATATTCATAGACAACTTAGATTCTACATTCACAGAACCACAGGTTTCAGAAAATTAGACCAATTGTTTGTATCTTTTTCCATAACTGAATTGGACAAAACAATATCCAAAATAACCTTAGCTAGATGGCAAACTGATTGCATTTGTTTTGTCTGTAAGAATAAAGGACTGACATTAAGTAAACAGCCTAAAGCTCATTCCACCAGATCTATGCTCACATCATTTGCCTTTCGGTCCAGAGCTTCTATAGATGACAGTTGTGCAGCTGCCATATGATCCAATGCTCATACCTTTATAGCTCATTACAAACTGGACAGCTTGTCTAGGAATAGGGTCAGATATAAAAGTTATGTACTCACCATAACTATGCATCTGTGTCTGTTTTGTCCTTTCTCAACCTCCCACCTTCCAGCTCCCTCATATTTTATAAGCTCTTTTTGTGTGGGCATCTAGTATGAGCATCAGTCCTCTTCCTTTTCTCTTTCTTTTTTTCTGTTACAGCTGATGTACAACCTCATTTAGATTATGCTTTGACTGGGTTTATTTTTATATAATTGGTATAACTATGGGATTATGGGTAAGGGGAGGAGCTCGAGCTACGGAGCCAAAGTCTGGTGAAGTGGCTGAAGTCAGATCTGAGGTCAGATCTGAGACACATTGGTTGAGGAAGGATAAAGTTATCAGAGTGTAGTCTTCCCTATTTAAAAATGTATTAAATAAATGAATGCTGCAAAAAAGCTGAAGAGTAGCACAGACTGTGAGATAAAGGGAAAAAAAGTAATTTTGATAGTGTGGGTAGGTCGGGATGGGGGAGACATTGGGTGATGTATGTTTGGAGCAGTAGACAGTGAGTAGTAGGGGCACCATGGTGCCCCTTTGTCTAGAGTGTCATTTCACCTAAGGCTCACCATGTCCTTTAGTTGGGAATCAGCTGTTCAGATACATATTCTGCATAGCACATTTAGAATTTCTTGTAGTGCTTTCAGGTTCTACAGAACTGCATATCCTTATAAGTTATCAGTGTCTGGGTCTTTATAGTAATTTAAAATGTTAAGATAAGAATAGCGAAATGCTACCTTACTGTCATTGCTCTCAAATGTGTGAAATTGCCAGGGTGCACCTGTTTTTCAATCAAAATACAGCCTCCTGTCTGATTACCTGATTTATATAGCTAAACTCCTTCTTCTTCTTCTTTTGGCTTTTCCCGGTTAGGGGTCGCCATAGCGGATCATCTGTCCACTCATGATTGGCAGTGAAGTTTTACGGTGTCGAGTTGCCAGCCCGTCGCCCAACCTTCCACAGAAGGCACACACACGCACACACTCACACCTAGGGCCAATTTAGAGTGTCCAATCCACCTACTGCATGTCTTTGGGATGTGGGAGGAAACCGGAGCACCCGGAGGAAACCCATGCGACCACAGGAAGGACATGCAGACTCTGCACAGAAGGTACTCCAGCCTGTATTTTTCAAATTCTGCAGTAAAGAGACCTCTGCTTTAGGTTGCTGACAATTCAGCCAATCAGAGTGTCTTTTTACTGCAACTAATTAGCATGCTACTTTCTGGCTTCTGGTTTTGCAAGTCTGTGACCGAGTGTTAACTTGGGTAATACATGGCAGTGGACCTGAGAAGCTTGTTGTCTTCTGTTGTGTCCACTTAGCACATTAACCAGTGCAGGAAGAACAATGGTCTGTTCGTCGCTTGACTGTTTGGAGAGAGGCAAGAGAGAATGTCTTTTTCTTCGGTTCGACACAGGAGTATTGAGGGCCTGTTCCAGCCTTCAAAACCCTGAAACAGACAAAAGGATTGGGTCAGTTGGTGCATGGTGTATAGAGACTTGGTTGTCTCTAAGACTGCCTGTCTGCCTGCCATTCTGAAGGAAAGACGGAACTTAGACCATGAGCAGCAGGATTTATCACTGTTTTGCCTTTCCTCTTAATTTTTGTACAGGATAAGGCGGGATATTTCTTCACAGGTGGTCTGAGGTTTTTCTGCCAACTCTAAGGATTTATTTTCCTTTTGTTAGGTGCTGTGGACTGGTTTTGTTTAAGACCATGGAGCACACTGTGAGCAACCACTGATTCCCAGGTAAGTCATTTCTTTTTTTATGCTGCAGGCAGGAGTCAAATATAGAAGGTGCCTTTTTAAGGCAGTAACTATTTGCAAATCTTGCTGAGGATATGTTAGCTGCAGTTTATGACTGATTTCTGTTTTTTTTTTTCACAAAGGTGTTTTGCTGTATGCTGGTTGTTGATGTGTTCTCTCTAGGGCTTCCAACAATGTGTAAACTGATACTGCTTTTTATTTACAGTTTTGTTACTTGGAAATTATTCATTTACAGGTACTGATTACTTGATCATGCTGTCTTTTCAGTATTATTCCTTCCAGCTGCCTCCTCATTCCTAAGTGTTGTATGCATGTGTCAGTGTGAATAAGTTGTTGTGTGAGGGTTTTAACAAAAAAATGCTCTAAAATAAATTGATGCCCTGTCTTTGTACAATTTTATATATGTGGGTGTTTGAACTGTGTATACTGTTAATTAAGTGTCCCTGATTTTAACGTCCCCCGTCCCCGATTCTCTTATCTGCAGGTTGAGAGGTAAACTTGCCGCTGTATACAACACAATAAGGACATTTGTTTTCTCCTCATTCTTCATATATCACATCTAACCATCATACAGTTGCCACCTTTTCAGATGCTCCATTGGATTATTTTTATGGAAATTTTGCAGAACAAATCATACTTTCAAGCTTCAGCACACACAACATATATTTTTCTCGTGTTTGCTTATGTCATTTCACTGAGCTCCAGAAAAGCCAGTAAAGTAAAATATCGCCAAAGTTAGAACGTAACCTTTATCCTTAAATAAAAGTAATTTCTCATGTTTTTTCCTACGACTTAATTTTTCGTATGATGACTTCTTCATTACGACAAACAGCAGTGGTATATACTCTAAACGCGAATCGGTGAGTACTTTTGACATCTTTGACTGCTTTGTCGCCAGGGGGTACTCTAGCATTATAATAAGAGCGGCCGACTGTTTCTTTCGATTCGCGAATAGCTTTTGTAAACATTACGTACGTCTCCCACAAGCTTCCGTAGTACAGTTTTCCGCTAGTTTTTTTTTCTCCAAACCGGAAACGTAGTGTACTAGCATGTTGTGCCGGAGAAATGGGTGGCCGAATAACACGTGTGTTTCGCAATTTTAACCTTGAGAATCGGATACAACGAGAACTCAGCAAGCAAAAACCTACTGTGGCTCCTCTATACCCCACCATTCACCACAGCAAATCAGAACATGGGGCTGAATGTAAGTGCATTGTTTTATTCTGCAGCTTTCTCCCTATTAAACTAGTACTTATGAACTTTGTGACTTGCAGACATAGCTGATAACCTCATATGTTAAGCATCAGGACAGGGACAAAACCAAAAATATTCAGAACAAATACCATATATCCTGTGCAGTTTATAAATATTTTTCTGCTGATTTAAAATTGACAGAATACGAAGGCTTGGAATGAGTGTCCTTTTTCCGGGACGACCCAATAGCACTGTGGACGTGACAGGCTCAATTTAACATTGTAGGCAGATCATGGTTGAGGGAATGAAACATTTAAATATTGTTTCTGAAACACTGAAATGACAGTAAACAGCTTTGCTAATAAAGGAGTAACATTTATCGGCTTCGAGGATGCGTGTTAATAGTTCATAGTTTAACACCCTTCTTTAACTGCTAAATAGATGGTCAAGCATTTCATGAGATGAAAGTGTAGTCTCAACATCTTAACCAAAAAAAGGTGAAAACACAGGTCCCAAATTGGGGGACAAAATGTAAATGTTACAGTTACATATTTAGAAAATTGCTAGAATGCCACATTTTGAAATAGCAGGCATTTTCTAAGGGATTTGAAGTCTGAAACTGAAAAAAATGCCTGTTTAGTGACTGCAGTCATCAATAATTTGCCAGAAAACCATGCATTTTACGAGGAGCACAACATACGAGGCAAAATAAAGGACACTGGAGAGCTACAAGTGAAAGAATGGTCGTGTTTTTACTGTACATGCCCCATCTTAACTTTGGCTTGAGAAGTTCCAGTATGATTTAACCAACTCTTTGGGGAACTCTCAGAATGTCATTGAATACACACAACTTTCTTCAAATCTACAAGCCTAAAACAAAAAATAGGACAGCATCTTTGCAGTTAACTCCCCAGCTTAATCCTGGAATAAACTTCCTTTGGATATTAGAAATATAAATCACCCACTTAAATTCAAAGTTGCTAAAAAGTATCTAAACGGAATATGGCTCTGTCACTGTAACTACCCTCCTTGACTGATCACCCCATACTCATCTCCTCTCTCTGTCACTGTAACTACCCTCCTTGACTGATCACCCCATACTCATCTCCTCTCTCTCACCTAACTCCCATTCTTTCTTTTATCACTAAAGTTCTGCAATTAAAAAGTTAACTCTTAATTTACAGAGATTGTGCTGCAGATTTTACTGAAGTAACTTGAGACTTGCTCTCAGAAGTGATTGTACAACTTGTTTCTATTGATGTTAAAATGTATATATTCTCTGGGGGTGCTAGTAATGTACTTCATACTATGTTAATTCACTTTTCTCTGGGGGTGCTAGTAATGTACTTCATACTATGTTAATTCACTTACAATTTTGATGTGTCTTGTCTTTTTTAACAAGCTTTTTTTGTAACCGTGAAGCTTTTCTCCCCAGGCCTCTGCTGATAAAGGACTTTGGCTCAGTCAGACTAACTCGGTCAATAATGTCAAGTAAATAAATAAATTTGACTAAACAGTGCAACAGGGTTAGGTGTAGTAAAACTATCGAAACATTTTTACAGGTGGGTAGACTGTAAATGTACTGAGTTTGCACCATCTTGGAGAAAGTATAGGACATCATCTGAGAAATTCCACAAGGTACACTGTATAAGGTAAGGAGATAGATCTAGTAAAATATCTCCAAAAGAAGACTGTAGCTGTAATAGTTTCCCTTATCTGTTAAGTGTAATCCATTGCCTTTTTGAAAAAAAAAAATCATTACTTTAGGATGGACCAAGCAAAATTTTGAACCAAAATTAGAGATTTCCCTCAAAATAAAGGACGGTGTTAAAAAGTATGGAGGCTATTCATCTTTTTATAATATATAAACCACCTGGTATTTTATCCTTGTTTTTCCACAGAATGCCATAGAAAATGTTTGTGTACTATTTTGGCAAAGGAACTATTATAGTTAATTGTTTTGCAGTGTGTAGATATAAACAGAAGTCTTTTTTAGATTGATCATGCTCTGTTTTGCTAGCCGTGTACAGTGGCCAGCATTTCTTTTGTTACATCTCTCATTTAGCTGCTTGTTTTGCATTTTATTAAGTACCCAAATAGTGAACAAACTTGCACACCCACTGCCAGATCAAGTTTCTAGTTGAATATGTCACACAACTTTTGCTTTCCTTTGCTTTAAAGCTACGTTCAGAAGTCTGCCTTTAGAACATTATGGCATAGCTTCCAGTCTTTTCAAGTTGATGGGAAAAGAGTGCAGGTGAAGTCTAAAATTTTCGCATATATATATATATATATATATATATATATATACACATATATATATATATATATATATATATATATATATATATATATACATGGGTTTACTTCATTTGCCCTAACTTCTGATTGACCGACACCCATTTGCCCAAAATTTAATTTGACCGACACTTCATTTGACTGACAAGTATTATTGGCAAGAAAATGGGATATACCTCCTTCCCCACTGTAGTGCGACCCTGGAGTTAGAATATATAGTTAGGGGGTGTGGGGGGCACATCCCCCCACTTAATTTCATATTATATTGTTTAGTTTTGCTTTAATATTGCTTAGTAAAACAAAAGTAAGTGGGGGGGCTGTGCCCCCACACCCCCCTAACTATATATTCTAACTCCAGGGTCGCACTACAGTGGGGAAGGGGGCATATCCCATTTTCTTGCCAATAATACTTGTCGGTCAAATGGTCTCGGGCAAATGGGTGTTGGCTAATCAGAAGTTAGGGCAAATGAAGTAGACCCATATGTGTGTGTGTGTGTGTGTGTGTGTGTGTGTGTGTGTGTGTGTGTGTGTGTGTGTGTGTGTGTGTGTGTGTGTGTCTATGGATACTCAAACCCTGTGGTTGCAGTGCAATGGGGAAAAGAGGGGAAGAACACTGGAAATGTAGTACCAGCTCACACAGTCCTGCTAATGCTTTGAAATGAACTGCAGTGAAAATTATTTGCTCAAAACCACTCAATGGAGCTTGCAACAGAGAAGGGTGGGTAAGCTAGACTACACCATGGTGTTTCCAAAAATATCACAAGGTGCAGAAATGGTGGTTTGTGTTAAGAAAATCTGCAGGTATATAATTAGATACATGGGGTAGGTAAGGAGGTGAAAACATGCCCTTTGTGGATTTCATTAATCTTGTTGATAGTCTTCTCATACCAGACCCAAGGAATGAAAGCTGTAAAGTTATGTTAATGTAGAAATGTAGGCTGTGGAGTAATAGTAAATACCAGGAAAATTAGCTTCCAGCAGTTGTCAGTAGCCCATTTCAAATAAATGCAGAATGCAGCTTGGGAGATCCCTTCTTTACCAAAACACTTATGTGGCTGATTATGCACAGACGAGACCAGCAGAATTTTCCAATGTTTATACCATTTCACGTACTTAAATATGGCCTTCGACTTAAATAGGACATTTTGGACGGACAGATTTATCTCCCAGCAACTGCCGCGTCTCTGGAATAGGCTGCCAATTCACGTGAAACAGAGCACTTCTATGACACTGTTCAAGAGGAACCTGGATGACTGGATGGGGCACCGTAAATTCTTGCCAGGGATAGCACTTATAATCCTGGACATGGGCAATTGTCACTAAATGTAATCTTGGGTATTGACTAGTATCTCTATGGTACTGCATTGGGTTGAAATGGCTAGACTTAAAATGACATCCGGGTCGATAGCCTAGTAATGTGGAAAAAAAAATCTAAAAATAAATAACTTACACTTTTGTGGAAATGTAGGAGATAGAAGACCTGATAGATATGTTTAGTTAAATTTAATAAAAACTGTAAAAAATAAATTAATGATCTAAGTATTTTTTTGCTGTTTTTACCTGAGAGACCTTCCTTTTCTTACTTTGAACAAGTTTATACTGCTTTATTACCTGTTTTTTGCATTGTACATTGTCTGCACTTAAAGTTACATTTGGTTGAAAGTTTGTTAAATTTAACTGTTGAGGCTACCCACTAAAGTGAGCTAGCCTGTGTAAGTGATTTATTACTGTTTTTCCTGCATTTCTGTGTACTTTTTAACTTAAAAAACAAACAAAAAAAATCCTTGTTTTCCCGCCTTTCTCGACTAGTTTAGTATACAGGCTTTGCTGTATTCTGGACTGTGGTGTAGTTCCTGTGTTGCCCATTGCCTTACTTGGATAGAAGGAGTGGGGAACCTTGAGCAGCCTATCTGTCCCTGAAGGAGTGACCTCAGCACAAGAGCTTGTAGTAATTGGTCGTTTTGGACCATTTCCAGCTTTTTTTGAAGTTCCCTGTTTAAAATCTGCGTTTGCGCGGCTTTGCGCGATTGTGTGCATAGTGCAGCGCTGGTTAAACAGGCTTAAACTATTCCTGGCTCCACCAAGTCTGCACTTCAATTTTTCCCTTAAGAAAGCTCTACTTTCAACAAAATCAGTCTATTCGCTTTATCATAAGCCTAGCACTTGCTCCTAAAACCTTTCTTTTAAGTGAAGCACCCTTAAACTAACGTAAGCACTACATCCACCTACAACCCATGCTAATACCCACTTCCCTTCAAAGTCTTCTCTCTGACCCAGTTACACATCACCCCCTTGTACTATTCTGGCATGTCGAGTGGTGTATTACTGACGTCCTCTCCAGTTCAGCTGGTTAATCTGGGAATCCTGAGACAATGTTACAATTGTCTCATGTACACAGACAACCCTCTCCTCCTCCCAACAAACACAAACACATGTGAGAGATGCAACTATATAGCCAAACTGGAGTCTGAACGCTCTCAACACAGGACTAGCAAGACCAGACAGGAGGAGTAGTAGGTAACCACACACACAACAAACCCAGTCTCACATAAACCAACCACAACTGCAAACCAAACACATAGTAACACAAAGACATACTCGGAGGCTCTAATAAAAAACTTACCGAAACAACAGAGGCTCCCAAAGCAGACATCCAAGAAAACACCACCTCAAAACTCTGCACAAGCAACACATAGTACACAAAGTCAGTGTGACAAACAATCACAGCCCTTAAGGTGAAACACCATGCCTGATACACTAGTAATAGGTGACTCTATAGTCAGACACACTGACGTCCCGCTTACCAGGCTGAACAAAGAGAGGGTAACGGTGAGCTGCCTGTCAGGAGCTAGGATCCGCCGCATAACACAAGCACTCAGGTCACTCCAAAGCAAGTACAAATATGACTCCGTCATTGTCCATGCCAGCGTGAATGACCTGAGACGTACCTCCTTGGACTACATGAAAAGAGACATAGAGGAGCTCTCTGATTATGTAGCCCAGGCCGGTATGACCCTGACCCTGAGCAGCATCTTGCCCTCACCAAGAATGATGCCACAATACAAAGACAAGATGATCAGCTTTAATAATTGGCTCAATTACTTGTGTCATTCTAGGGGGATCCAATGTCTGTCTGCTTGGAACGACATGCTGGACAAGCCACGCTGCTTCGCAAGGGATGGCTTGCACCTGTCACCACTGGGCTTCCGGATATTGACTAAGGCTCTTGCCACCCCCATAGTGCCTTTTTTAGGCAAGGCTCAAAAGGCAAACCCACCACCTTAGAAAACAATAAAGGAAAAAAAAAAACTAAGGGTAATGCTGCTCAACTCCAGAAGTCTAAATCTCAAGATGCAGGCTCTCGAAGCACTCCTCAGTATGGAGAGCATCGATGTCTGTGCAGTAACTGAAACCTGGTTCAAGGCTCCTGAGAGCACCCCAGCCCTACCAGGTTATACCTCGTATCATGCATTTCGGCCCCAAAACCTGGTATGAACCACAAAAGGAGGGGGAGTGTCCATATTCATTAAAGACACCCACAACTCCAGGTTAGTGGCAACGCACGAAGCATCGGAGACCATCCATGTGCAACTAACCGTAGGCAAAACTGCTATACAACTTGTAGCATGCTACAGACCACCCTCGCAATCTCAGGAACTCCATTCAGCCTTCCTGAAGACACTGGAGGATATGAATGTCTCACCAAATACCATCATATTGGGAGACTTCAACTACCCAAACATAGACTGGGTGCATTACTCAAGTCCCAACACCCTAGCCCAAAGGTTCCTGGAATTCATCAACTCAAATGCGATGGAACAACTAGTCACCTCCCCCACAAGGGGAAATAATATGCTTGACCTGATCATCACAAACATGGGGGACAAAATGCTCAACATCGTAAGTATACCTCTCACTAGTGAGATCAGACCATAAACTAATAACCCTAGATATTCATATCCCACCTCCACCCCCAGCACAAAAGACCACAGTGAGAAACTTCTCAAAAGCCGACTTTACACTCCTTAGGACTGAAATGGTATCTTTCAAGCCCCCTGGGCCAGTGGAAACCACATCCCACACTGCTGAATCCTTCACAAATGCTTTCTACGGGCATCTCCAAGAATGCATGGATCATGCAATCCCAAATAAAACCAAGACCCTTTCCACCAAAGGCAGGCATCCCATCTGGTGGACCCTAGCCATAAACAAACTTTATAACAAGAGAAGGAAGCTACTGCAAGACAGAGCAAAATCCCATAAAGGGAAGGCATCCCTGATCAGCACTAGCAAAAAACTACGTTCGCTAATAAAATCATCAAAGGCCAACTTCGAGAGAAAAATCGCTAAGGACACTAAAGATAATCACAAGGCCTTCTTCAGTTATGTTAGAAACCTGGGCGGAAACCCTCAGATATGCGCAGAGTTAGTTCATAACGGCAAAAAATACACTGAACCCACAGATATTGCCAACATACTGGCAGACAGGTTCAGTGCAAATTTCTCCCCTCCCTCTCCCCCAAAAGACGAAATAAATATCTCAGCTGAATGCAACCTCCCGGAAATCTCAGATGTCCAGGTGAGAGCTGCCCTCAGCAAAGCTAAAATACAGCATCCATGGGACCTGACGGTGTCCCGGGTTGCGTGCTACGTGAACTTCTAGAGGAGCTAAACCCACACATAAGAACACTGTTTAATCTTAGCCTTGCTACAGGATACGTCCCTGAACACTGGCGTACAGCTACAGTGGTCCCACTCCACAAAGGTGGTACCTCTACAGACCCTGGAAACTACCGCCCCATAAGCTTGACCAGCCTGGTCTGCAAAGCTATGGAAAGGATCATTATGAAACTCCTTAACAAAGACATCGGGGACCTACAGACAATTGACCCTACCCAGTTCGGCTTTGTAAAAGGCAGATCCTGTCTTTTAAACCTGGTGGATTTTTTTGAAACGGTCACTAGAGCCATCGATGAAGGCAAAGCAGTTCATACAGCCTACCTGGATCTGGCAAAAGCCTTCGACACAATACCCCACTCAGGCATCATAGACAAGCTCAACAGCTTAAATGTAAACTCGTTTGTCACAAGATGGGTTGCAAACTGGCTAAAGGACAGAACCCACAAAGTCAGAATAGCTGGAGCTATGTCAGACTCTAAGCCAGTCACAAGTGGAGTCCCACAGGGCTCTGTCTTGGGACCCCTCTTGTTTGGCATTTATTTCTCAGATGTGCAGGCAAACATAGGGGGGTTGTGGCTGACAAAGATCGCAGACGACTGCAAACTAGGCGCCATAGTTGACACACCAGCTGACACATGCATCCTCCAGAAGGGCCTCACAGAAACAGACGACTGGTGCCAGAGTCATGGCCTTAAACTAAATGCCAAAAAATGTATAGTCATCCCCTTTGGAAAAAACAAAGTACCCACAAATTACCACATAGGTGGTAATCCATTAAGTACGGAAAAAGTAATCGGAGACCTGGGGACCCAAGTTGACAGTGAACTCTCATTTGACACCCATGTCGCCAAAGTGGTCAGAAAGACCTTCTACCTTGCCCACCTTATCATGCAGGGATTCACATCCAGATCAAAGGATGTCATTGTACCCTTATATTCCTCCCTTATCAGGCCTATGATTGAGTACAGTTCCCATTTGGTATGTGCCTCACCTGACTTCTGCAGCAGCTGGAGAGACCCCAAAAGTACCTTACCAAGAGGATCAAGGGTCTCCAGCATATGTCATATGCAGCCAGACTGAAAAAGCTCCAGCTCTATTCAGTAGCATACTGCCTGCTCAGAGGTGATCTGTGCCTTGCGTACAAGGCCATGTCCAATTCAGAATTAATGGACATGCTCCACCTCAAAAAATCCAAATCCATCAGAGCCACGAGAGCTAAAGATCTAAATCTCAGCACAAATATGAATAGGACATGCTGGAGGGACAGATTCATAACTCTGAGGCTTCCGCACTCTGGAACAGGATACCTGTCCATGTTAGGCAGAGCCCCTCACTGACTCTCTTCAAGAGAAATCTGGACGAATGGATGGGTGATCGTAGATTTACCCCGGGGGTCATCTCTGTGTCATTGCTAGATAGAGGCACAGTAAACTAAATTTAATTTAAATTGTACACTTTTGTATCATTACATGGGGTGGCGAAAGCCACATGCACTTTGGCTAGGCTTATAAATGCCCTAGGGCAGATAGCCTAGTACTATACTATGAAACTATAAATGAATTGGTAAGAAAGCCACATCTTCAAAGAGTAAAATTTTAAATGCAAGAGCTTGTAGGGTATGTTTGAAAATGAAGGGGATAATTCAAGTGTAACACAAGTAATTTTTTTTCTCTTGATAGAATGAATTATTGATTCTTGAAACAGTCCTCACAAATAACACAATACTCTGAAGCTCTGGATAGTACAGGTTGGCATGGGATTAACATTACACAATCTTGGGTTAAAGTTAAGTATGAGTTGCCTTACGGTGGCAGGTTGAGCAGCATGCAGATTACATTAATCTAATCAATCCTTATTCTTTGTCCTCTTCTGTCTGTCTCTTCTCAGGAAAGGAGACCATCCCAGTGAGTCGTCTTAGCATCTACGTTTGGAATACTTAAAGTCCATATTTATGATATAGTTAAAGAACAGTGTGGTTGTATTTGCCTTTTTAAAGAAGACAAAATAGAAGGACAGGTTTGCTTCTTTTCAAAAGATGTAGTAGAAATAGTGCATATCTGTTTTAAGGGGGGTATGATAATTTTAGGATTCTAAATAGACTGGTAACTTGATCATGATCTTTTTAGTTGGAACTTGGTGCAGAAGTAATGCTTTGAAAATGTTGTTAAGATTACTGAATGCAGATTCTGTCTTTGTGCCAGGCAGCAGAACATTCTCATTCCAACAATAGCACATAATCGTTTGATTCACATTTCAGTACTAACATTGCTAATACAGCATAAGGCTGTGTACTGTGTTGGCTTTCAGGTCAGTTGCTAATCACTGGTCCAGTTTGTTTATGTTGGTGGCAGTTCATGTGACTGTTAAAAATTCATTATCACTTATTAAAGAAAGAGTATAGATTATTTTTCAGTTATTAAAAGCCCTATAATCAAATACATCCAATCTCTTGACCTACTAAACTTTCCCTAAGGTACAGCCTTAGGAGTCCTATTTGAGCCCCCCAGCAAATCCAGTCTTCTATGCACATTAATCTTTCATCTCCTCCTAAACATATTGCTTCATACTCAAAAGTTCTGCACCTATTTAAAATCCCACCTTTAAATCAATCAAATGCAACTGCTGTCATGCAGGTCACATAACCTAACTTGGTCTTCTACTACAGTCCATAACATCTTCATCCAAATGACAATGGAATTGTAATACAGTTCTTCTACTCCCTTTCCTTCTCCTACTTCCCTTATTCTGACACTACATTTCCTGACTTAGTCTCCCTCATTTTTTATATACTGCACATATTGCAAATATATTCTTGTAATTCCATTTTAATGCAATACATACTGTCTGTAATGGTTTGTTTGCATTCACATGCCAAAATTTCATAACTTCGTTTATAGTCTTATGTAATACTTAGTGTAATGTCCTTATTTTGTGTGCATTTCTTTGTGTTTTGTCACACCTCGAATAAACCTCATTGGCTGCAGTACTGAAAATTCCCAAGCATGTTGACCAAAGTTTCTGTAATCATTGTAAATGTATTATGTTTTCTTTGAAATAGACTGTGTAGTGGCACCTACTTAGCCAGCAAAATGAAGCAAAATAGTACATTGCAAGTCTTTATTTTACAATGATGATTGGCCACATGAGTCCACTGTGTTAGTGTAAAGAGATTGCTGAAAGATTCTTTATTATACCATGACCACCCCAAAACGTGCACGCTGATTGGCCATCGTGCCCGTTGTAAATCGAGTTATACTAATGGAAAAAGGTCCGGTCGCCCGGACTTTTTTCCATTAGTATAACTCGTTTTTTAAAAACACTGTCTCGCTATGTTAAATGGGTTTAACATAGCGAGACAGCTTTAAAATAAGCAACGGAGATCTCCGTTGCTTATTTTAAAGCTGTCTCGCTAGGTTAAACCCATTTAACATAGCGAGACTTGTTTAAAACAACGGAGAAAGCAAGATCTCCGTTGCTTTTTAGTGTTCGCTATGTTAAATGAGTTTAACATAGCGAGACAGTTAAAATAAGCAACGGACATCTCCGTTGCTTATTTTAAAACTGTCTCGCTATGTTAAACTCATTTAACATAGCGAACTATAAAGCAACGGAGATCTTGCTTTCTCCTCGTTGCTCACAACTCTGATGTACTGCGCAGGCGCCGCAGTACATCAGAACTGCCGCGCATGCCAGACATCTGCGGAAGGGTAGTAAACAGGCATTATACTATGCCATTATTTAAGAAAAGTAATAGTTTCTTTTCTTAAATAATGTCATGGTATAATAGCAATAACCCACTTCTGGGTGTGGGTAATGCTAAATTTACCCACGGTTCGCTTTGTTTGGTCCCTCGGGCTTCGCCCTCGGGACCAAACCACGCCAACCGTGGGTAAATTTAGCATTACCCACACCCAGGCGTTGGTTATTGCTATAGTATTGTATAATATTGCAAAACCATTCCAAATTATTTTGTGAGGATGGTGATGCTTTTCCCACGGTTTTGCACTGGGCTATGTGTAGTTTTGTAATTGTGTATTTTAGAAGCTTCATGGTTTTCTAACCCCCCCCACACACACACACACACACACACACACACACACACACAAATGCTAAGCTGTATAGTCTAAGTATTACCCTTATTAAACTTTACATAGATCCAAAGCTTGGGAAACAGGCCTGTCAGAAACTGAGGGTAATATCATTGTTTGTGCATGGTTTATACAAGAGAGAACAGGTTGTTGTGCTTGTTTGTCTATAGCACAGGGTCCAGTAGTTATAAGTCCTGCATCAAATTTCTGAAATTGGGCTCATGACTGTCCACTGTCCAAAAGAACACCCATCCCCATGGTGAAGCATGGTGGTAGCAGTATCATGCTTTGGGATTGCTTTTCTTCTGCTGAAACTGGGGCTTTAGTCAAGGTGGAGGGAATTATGAACAGTTCCAAATACCAGTCACATTTGGCCGGAAACCTTCAGGCGTCTGCTAGAAAGCTGAAGGTGAAGAGGAATTTCCCTTCTCAACATGATAATGACCCAAACATGCATCCAAATCAATAAAAGAATGGCTTCACCAGAAGAAAATTAAAGTTTTGGAATGGCCTAGACAGAGCCCAGAACTAAATCCAATAGAAAATCTGTAGGGTGACCTGAAGAGGGTTGTGCATAAGAGATGCCCTCGCAATATGGCAGATTTGCAATGCTTTTTCAAGGAAGAGTGGGCAAATATTGCCAAGTCAACATGTGCCATGCTGAGACTCCTACCCAGGAAGACTGAGTTAAATCAAAAGGTGCTTCAACAAAGTATTAGTTTAAGGGTGTGCACACGTATGCAACCAGCTTATTGTACATTTTTTATATTTTATCCCTTAATTTGTTTGTTTTTTAGTTGAATTGTACAGGTAATAAGTCACCTTAAAGGTGGGAAAAGTTTTGAAATGATTTATTGTGGGCTGATTTTTTTATATCACAAAAATATAGCATGTTAACAGGAGTGTGTACAGTTTTTATATCCACTGTAAATAAATATTACAATCAGTGACCTGATCATAATTCTTTGTAGTGCATGGGGCTTTATCCGCTCCATGTACTGATGGGTACAGAAAAAAAGAAAAAAAAGTGCAAACTGTTTTACCAACTTTGAAGCTGGTAAAACCATTACAGAGCACTGTCAAGTAGACAGTAGCAAGAACACCAGTTATCTTATTTTGTTTAATATTTGTGTGTGAGACAAAGGATCAGACCAAGGCAACGTTTGTAAATATTCCTCTAATTCAAACAATAATAACATGACTCATTTTGCATCAGTAAGTGTTTCTGAACATTAAGATGTATAAAACTTTGTTTGTGCCATTTGTGACTTACTGTAAAGTTTACAAGGGACAGGGCAAGTTGAGATGCATACAAAGCAAGGCAGAAACAAAGCAGTTTTTACTTCTGCCACTGCCATTTAGAGGCTGGGAACAGGAGTACTTGGTGTCTAGTGGGACACCCAGTATTAACAGCTCTTAGAAAGCAACTATGTAAGTGATCTTGACATTGGGTCTAATGCTAGAGTGGCGCTTAACTAGCTTTTCTTTTTCCTTATGTTTAAGTGCAGTCATAACGCTCCATATATGTATGTATGTAATATTTTATATTCATGGTATGTGTATTGAGTATGTATATACGTGTGTGTGTATATCTATATATATATATATATATATATATATATATATATATATATATATATATCTATCTATCTATATATATATATATATATATATATATATATATATATATAATATAATATATATATCTATATCTATATATAGTGCCTTTTTTAGGCAAAGTTCAAAGAACAAAACCACCACCGTAACAGGTACAAGCATGCAAAATCTGAAGGTAATGCTACTCAACGCTAGAAGTCTAAACCTCAAAATGCACTTTCGAGGCACTCCTAAAAATGGAGAACATCGATATCTGTGCAGTAACTGAGACCTGGTTCAAGGCTCCAGAGAGCACCCCTGCAATACCAGGCTACAACTCTTACCACACATTTCGGCCACCAAAGCAGGACCGAAACACTAAAGGTGGAGGAGTGTCAATATTCACCAAGGATATTCACACCACCAGGCTATTTGCCCAACACAATGCGTCTGAAATTCTCCAGGTGCAACTAACACTAGGTAAGACTGCAATCCAAATTGTAGCTTGCTACAGATCCCCCACCATACCCCAAGATTCTCACTACACCTTTCTAAACATACTGGAAAATATTAAGATAGAACCAAACACCCTAATACTGGGTGATTTTTAACTACCCTGCCATTAACTGGGAAAGCTACTCGGGTACCAACACCTTTGCCCAATGGTTCTTGAAATTCATAAATTCCAACGCCCTGGATCAACTAATTCATAGTCCCACTAGGGGCTCCAATATCCTAGACCTGGTCATTACCAACATGGGAAATCGATGCTCCACACCTATGGTCACCCCCTCGTTAGTCACGTCTGACCATAAGCTAATCACCCTTAACATCCACATCCCACCCCCACCCCCCAGTAAGGAAATCTCCATAAAAAACTTCTCCAAAGCCAACTTCATGCTACTCAAGTCAGAAGTGACAAACTTCATGACACCCATGCAGACGGGAGTTGAAAGTTCAACTGCTGAATCCTACACTAAGGCACTGTACGAGCACATACACTCATGCATAAATCATGCCATCCCAAATAGAACCAAGATGCTCTCATCCAAAAAAAAAGAAGCCAATCTGGTGGTTCCCTGCCATAAACAAACTTTACAACAAAAGGAAGAAACTGTTGCAGAAAAGAGGAAAATCCCAGGATGCAAAAAACTTCCTTACCAGCCTCCGTAAGAAACTGAGATCCCTCATAAAATCCTCCAAAGCTAGTTACGAAAATAAAATTGCCAAAGATTCCAAAGACAACAACAAGGCATTCTATAACTATGTCAATAATCTAAATGGCAATGCTCAGATCTGCTCTGAGCTAAAACAGAATGGCATTAAATATACTGATCCCAAGGATATTGCCAATATCCTGGCAGATCGATTCAGTGCCAACTTCACCCTCCTCTCACCCCCTAAATGGCCCATCTCAGTACTGGAAGATTGCCAAATTCTGGTAATAACGGCCACACAGGTAAAAAACGCACTCTCCAAAGCTAAGAATACAGCATCCATGGGACCAGATGACATCCCGGGCTGTGTACTACATGAACTACAATATGAACTGGCACCTCACCTAAGTGTCATGTTTAATCATAGCCTCACCTCAGGTTTCGTGCCCACTGAGTGGCGCACAGCTACAGTTATCCCACTCAACAAAGGGGGATCCACCTTGGATCCCGGAAACTACCGTTCCATCAGTCTGACAAGCCTTATCTGCAAGGCCATGGAGCATATTATCATGAAACTTGTAAACAAAGACATTGGCAACCTTCAAACACTGGACCTGTCTCCTGAACTTGATTGACTTCTTTGAATCAGTCTCCAGAGCCATGGACAAGGGTAAGGTGTTCCACACAGCCTATCTAGACATTGCCAAGGCCTTTGACACCATCCCCCACTCTGGAATCATAGATAAACTTACTAAGCTGGGCATTAATCCCTACATCACCCAATGGGTTGCTAACTGGCTTACTGATAGAACCCACACTGTAAAAGTAGCCAACTCCAAATCCAGCTCCAGAAAAGTGACAAGTGGACTACCTCAGGGTTCAGTCCTGGGACCGCTCTTGTTTGGCATCTACTTCTCTGAAGTACAGGCCAACACTAAGGGACTCTGGATAACAAAGTTTGCAGATGACTGCAAACTGGGAGCCATTATTGAATCCCCAAATGATGTTTTACAATGCTTTTCAGATTGGTATATATATGGAAAGAGGCGTAAATTTAATATAAGGTTTACGTCTTCAATTAGATTTCCGCCGTTGTTTCCGATTACATTTTGGAATGTGTTTGAACTGAATGAACTGTGTCTGCCTCACACTCAAAATAAAGTTGAGGCGTGGCATAGGAGATTGAAATGCTTGCTCGGTGATAGGGGCACTGATTTGAGGTATTTACTTCACATATTGAGTCATGAACAAGACCGGGTAGATGAGTTGAGAGTGCGCACATCTACAGGGTTCCCATCGTCTCCGAAAAGCAGGAAACTACTCCTTCGTCAACACAGATTTGATAAACTAATCTGTAATATGGAAAACTACTCTAATGTTGACTTTGTGAAAGGTATCGCGAGGTTACTTAAAATGTAAATAAAACCACTCTTATGTTGGATGTTTGAATGCTATCGCAAGGCAGTTTGAAATGGCAGTACTCCGTTTTGCAATTTCTAATATTTATTTATTGTCGTGGTGAGGATTTGTTTATACAACGTGTTTTGTGTTTGAGTTATGCGGATGATCGACATTATAATGCAAGTGTGTTATATAGTACACTGTTGTGGGATATTTAATTTGGACTTGTCGAACAAGTAAATGTCGGCTATTTGAAGTTTCGCTAAAGTTGTCGGTTATTTCGTGTCGCAGTAGTGGATGTCGATGTTATGACATGTCGATCTACTCATATAGACATATATATATATATCTGTGTGCGTGTGTGTGTGTATGTATGTATATATATATATATATATATATATATATATATATATGTGTGTGTGAATATATATATATATATATATATATATATATATATATATATATATATATATATATATATATATATATATACTGAGCTATATATACACACTGATCTAATCGAAGGAAAGACACTGAGGAAACTCGGAGCTATAATATATAACATTAAGTATCCTGTTTTTTGTTTATTTTGTTCTTTATTTCTTTGTTATTTATAGCACTTTGTGTACTGTGTATTTTTCTAGCTAGTTTCACTGTGTGTGAGGTATTAACTGGAAATTGTTCACTTTTATTAAGCATCTGTTGGGTTGTTTGTTTCTGATAACTTGTTGCAGTTAAACTATTTTTTCTAGAGGCTCCTTTAGCTGTTTAAAACTTTCATTTAAAGTGAAAAGCAGCAGTGAGAAACATTTCTGCAGTTTGTTCTAAGTAGTGGGGATATTTGTAGCATTTCCATATTCAGGCTTGTATTGGGGCCTAGTGTTTGTCGAGGCTGTGTGTGTCTGAGCACATATTCAGGGACATCTTGGTTTAGCCAAAGCCATCAGGCATTTCAGTGAGAGAGAATTGTTTGAGGTCATTGGCAGACTGAGGTCACCTGGACTACAGCTTAGACTAAGCACCTCATTGGTTCTTTTGAGATTTCTTTCTTAAAAGCTGTCTCAGGTTTCAACCTTCTGTTCAGTTCTGAAAATCACTGTATTTATGTTTCTTCCTACTTTATTTTGCTTTTGCGTCATCTTAAAAGTACTCAGTTGTATTTATTACTGCTTGGTGTAACTCATTCTAAGCCTTTTAGTTTAAGCACTTGGGCTTTCAGACCAGTTGTTTTATATTAAGAAGGTTTGTGGTCTGCACTATAGTGGCAGAACAGGTAGCTTACATCTTTCTAAGTTGGGAACTGCTGATTTGAGGGCTCAATGTCTGTTATTCTAAAAGTGTATTAATTCTGGTTTAAGCACTTGGGCTTCAGGCTAGTTATTTTACATTAAAAGGGTTCGTGCTCTGCACTCTTGTGGGAGGAGAGGCTGGACTCTGCCCTTCTGAGCTGGGAATTTCTGGTTAAAGGCTTATAGTGCCTGCATATTTGAACTTTTTCTTACTGAAATTGGTACACCTGGTGTAACATAGACTAGATCCAGGCCTGCTGAATTTAGCTTTGTTTGTATAACTTGAGCACGAATCCAGGCATTCTTTAAAGTATTCAATTGTATTTATTACTGCTTGGTAGTAACTTGATTAAAGTGTAGCTATAATTTCTAAGTCTTTTGGATTAAGCACTTGGGCTTCAGACCAGTTATTTTACATTAGGAAGGTTTGTGGCCTGCACTGTGGTAGCAGGACAGGTAGCTTACATCCTTGTAAGTTGGGAACTGCTGATTGAGGGCTCTGTGTCTGTTATTCTAAAAGTGTATTAGTTCTTGTTTAAGCACGTGGGCTTCAGGCCAGTTATTTTACATTAAGAAGGTTCGTGGTCTGCACTCATGTGGGAGGAGAGGCTGGACTCTGCCCTTCTGAGCTGAGAATTTCTGGTTAAAGGCTTATAGTTCCTGCATATTTGAACTGTTTCTTACTGAAATTGGTACACCTTGTTTGCTGTAGCATAGACTAGATCCAGGCCTGCTGAATCTAGCTTTGTTTGTATGCTTGTTACCTACCTGAAATGCTAATTCCACCTAAAACGCGGCTTTTCAGCGCTTTCTGTGGATCCCTAGTGATATCTGCATTGCTTACTGTACTAATTTGCTTGTTTCACTTGAAAGAAAGTTACTGTTTGTCGTTTTTTGCATTTGTTACCTGTAACACATTGCATTTAAGTTACCTGGCACTTGCTCACTAAAGCAATTATATAAGACAGCACTAAAAAATTAAAAGCACTACACCCTCACAAACTCCCCTTGAGTACCTTGTTCCCCATTGGCCCTTTTTTTCAATTATAAAGGAATTCCCAATACTATTCTAGCATGTCCAAAGGTCAGTTGTCAATCTCCTCTCCGGTCCAGCTGGTGAATCTGGGAATCTTGAGGCAATGTTACAACTGCCTCATTTACACAGACAACCCTCTCCTCCACCCAACAAATTCCAACACATGTGAGAGATGCAACCATATAGCTAAGCTCTCTCAACTCAGTACTGGCGTAACCAGTCAGGAGGAGAAGGAAACCACACTCGCTACAATTCCAGTCTCACATAGACCTACCACGACAGCAAACCAAACACATAAACACATAAACACACAAAAACATACTCGGAGGCTTTACATAAAAATCTGCCTAAGCAGCAGAGACCTCCAAAGCAGACACCCAAGCAACCGCTACCCCCAAAACAAACCACATGCAACACATAGCTCTCAAAGCCAGTGTGCCGAACAGTCACAGCCCTTAAGGCTAAGCAACACACCTGATACACTTGTAATAGGTGACTCTATCGTCAGGCACACTGACGTTCCGCTCACCAGGCTGAACAAGGAGAAGGTCACGGTGAGCTGCCTATCGGGCGCTAGGATCCGCCACATAACACAAGCACTCAAGTCACTCCATGGCAAGTACAAATATAACTCAGTCATTGTCCATGCTGGTGTGAATGACCTGAGACGTACCTCCCTGGACTACATGAAAAGAGACATAGAGGAGCTCTCTGAGCATGTGGCCCAGGCCGGTATGACCCTGACCTTGAGTAGCATCTTAAGAATGATGCCACAATATGAAGACAAGATGATCAATTTCAACAATTGGCTTAAGTATTGGTGTCATTCAAAGGGGATCCAATGCCTGTCAGCCTGGGATGACATGCTCGACAAGCCACAATGCTTCGCTAGGGACGGCTTGCACCTGTCACCCCTGGGCTTTCGGATATTGGCAAAGGCTCTTGCTTCCCCCATAGTGTCTTTTTTAGGCAAAGCTCAAAAG
>NC_056725.1:1208907658-1208912658 GCF_019279795.1 Protopterus annectens | reverse complement strand
TGAACCAGGTTTCTGTTACTGCACAGATATCGATGTTCTCCATGCTAAGGAGAGTTTCGAAAGTGCATCTTGAGGTTTAGACTTCTGGCGTTGAGTAGCATTACACTTAGTTTCTTATCCCTTGTGATACCTATGGAGGTGGGTTTGTCTTTGAGCCTTGCCTAAAAAGGCACTATGGGGTAGCAAGAGCCTTTGCCAATATCCGAAAGCCCAGGGTGACAGGTGCAAGCCGTCCCTAAAGCATCATGGCTTGTCGAGCATGTCATCCCAGGCTGACAGGCATTGGATCCCCTTTGAATGACACCAATACTTAAGCCAATTGTTGAAATTGATAATCTTGTCTTCATACTGTGGCATCATTCTTGGTGAGGGTAAGATGCTACTCAAGGTCAGGGTCATACCGGCCTGGGCTACATGCTCAGAGAGCTCCTCTATGTCTCTTTTCATGTAGTCCAGGGAGGTACGTTTCAGGTCATTCACACCAGCATGGACAATGACTGAGTCGTATTTGTACTTGCCTTGGAGTGTCCGGAGTGCTTGTGTTATGTGGCGGATCCTAGCGCCCGACAGGCAGCTCACTGTGACCTTCTCCTTGTTCAGCCTGGTGAGCGGGACGTCAGTGTGCCTGATGATAGAGTCACCTATTACAAGTGTATCAGGTGTGTAGTTTAGCCTTAAGGGCTGTGACTGTTCGGCACACTGGCTTTGTGAGCAATGTGTTGCACGTGTTTTGTTTTGGGGTTGCGGTTGCTTGGGTGTCTGTTTTGGAGGTCTCTTCTGCTTAGGCAGATTTTTATTTAGAGCCTTTAAGTATGTTTTTGTGTGTTTATGTGTTTGGTTTGCTGTTGTGGTAGGTCTGTGTGAGACTGGAATTGTAGTGAGTGTGGTTTCCTTCTCTTCCTGACTGGTTACGCCAGTACTGAGTTGAGAGAGCTTAGCCTCCAGTTTGGCTATATGGTTGCATCTCTCACATGTGTTGGAATTAGTTGGGAGGAGGAGAGGGTTGTCTGTGTACATTAGGCAGTTGTAACATTGCCTCAAGATTCCCAGGTTCACCAGCTGGACCGGAGAGGAGATTGACAACTGACCTTTGGACATGCTAGAATAGTATTGGGAATTCCTTTATAATTGAAAAAAAGGGCCAATGGGGAACAAGTTACTCAAGGGGAGTTTGTGAGGGTGTAGTGCTTTTAATTTTTTAGTGCTGTCTTATATAATTGCTTTAGTGAGCAAGTGCTAGGCTTTAGCGTAGGAATAGGGTGTTTATTATGAGAACTAGATCAGTTCCAAGGCTCAAACCCAAATAAGTGGCGCTGCTCGATGCCGCGCTATGCACAAAATCACGCAAAGCCGCGCTACAGCGGGTTTTATACAGAAGAACTTGAAAGAGCTAGAAATTGGCCCAAAACAGCCAACAGACTACCAGATTCCTGCGCTGGGAACACTCCTCCTGGGACAGATAGGCTGCTCCCATTTCCCCACTGCCACTGGTGAACAAAGAAGCCTCCCTCTATCCAAGAAAGGAAATGGCAACACAGGAACTTTCCAAAAGTCCAGAATACAGCCAAGCCTGTATTTGGACTACTCTAGGTTAGGAAAGACGGGAAACAAGGATAATTTATTTGTGTATTTTTTTTTTTTTTTTTTTTTTTTTTTTGCAACAAACAGCAGGAAAATGCAATAAATAGTTAACACAGGCTAGCACACTTGAGTGTGTAGCCTCAACAGGTAAATGCAACAAACAGGACAAACTTTAAAAGTGCAGGTGCAAAAACAACTTTAAACAGTTTAAAACAGTTCAACAAGCAGAAATACTTGCAGTTTAGCTAGATCGGACAGTCGCCCAGATAGTAGCAGGAAAAAAACACTTTTATCAGGTTAGTAGTCGCTATTTTGGCCTCTCTGCTGCTAGCACCAAAAGGAGCTTGGCTGAGTAGTAACAAGCGCAAAAACCTCACCAAAGCGGGTTTTATACAGGGGGACTTGAAAGAGCTAGAAATTGGCCAAAACGGCCAATAGACTACCAGATTCTTGTGCTGGGAACACTCCTCCAGGGATAGCTAGGCTGCTCTAAGTTCCCCACTCTATATATATATATATATATATATATATATATATATATATATATATATATATATATATATATATATATATATATATATATATATAATGTGTGTGTGTATATATATATATATATATATATATATATATATATGTGTGTGTGTATGTATATATCTATATATATGTGTGTATGTATATATCTATATATATGTGTGTATGTATATCTATATATATATATAGATAGATATATATGTGTGTGTGTGTGTGTGTGTGTGTATATATATATATATATATATATATATATATATATATATATGTGTGTGTTTATGTATATATATATCTATATATCTATATATATATATGTGTGTGTGTATTTACATATATGTATGTGTATATATATATATATATATATATATATATATATATATTTATATATATATGTATATAGTGTGTGTGTATGTATGTGTATATAGATATATGTATGTTTTATGTATATATATATATATATATATATATATATATATATATATATATATATATATATATATATAGATATATATATATATATATATATATACATACACACACACACATGTGTATATATGTGTGTGTGTGAATATATATATGTATATATATATATATATATATATATATATATATATATATATATATATGTATATATATATATATATATATATATATATATATATATATATATATTATTTATTTTACATTTCTTGACCGGGCTAGTCTAGCTGGATACATGTCCTTTTTCAGTAGAGGCCCGGGGGGAAAAGCTCCAAAAGAAAAGAAGGTACATATAATATACAAGCATAAGTAAATGTTATTAACATAAGAATATAAAAAAAAAACAATTGGCTTTACATACTGTTTAAAACAGGTACAAAACTTATGTAGATAGTCTAACATGGTTACATTGTGAAACCTTAAGGGGAGAAAGATCACTCTTGGTTGGGTAGAGGCTTAGGTGGTCCTGGACATTTGATGTTAGTCAGGTTTAGAACAGGGGCATAGCCAGTGGGACTTAAGGAATTCTTTGAGATGATTTTTGAATTGATTAAGAGAGGTCATGAGTCTTAGGTTGTTTGGGAGGGAATTCCAGGATTTTCCAATGGAATTGGCATAGAGAGCTTCACCCCCCGAGTTGTTAGATTTGATGGTTTGTACCTGGAGACTTTTAGATGATCTGAGGCACGTAAGGTTGGAGTAGGGGGTAAGTATTCTACTCAGTGAGGGGGTTTTGTCTGGTTGGTTGATTATTTTAAATCCCTCAGTGAGTTGGTTGATTTTGAGAATATTGGGCAATTCTAACCATTCAAGTGTCCTTAGGTTTAGGCAGTGGTGGGTTTGATAAGGCATTCCCGTTATAAATCTGGCTATATGGTTATAGGCTGTAGAGAGTTTATTGAGCTCTCTCTTGTTAAGGAAGGAAAGTATCGGGGAGGCATATAGGAGGGTGGAGAGGAGTTGGGTGCGAGCGATAGTTAGTTTGGTGTGTGGGGTTAAGAAGTTCTTTATTCTATACATGGACCCGAGTTTCTTATTTACCGACTTAATGGTCAGGCTAACGTGCGTATCAAATTTAAGCTTGTGGTCAATGGTCACACCTAGTAGTTTGGTGTGGGAGACAGGTTCTATAATGGTGCCATTGGTGGAAGACGCATGGAAGGTTGGGTTATTGGCATTTGGAGGTTCTTTTCCTTGGGAGGTAGTTAGAGTGGGGAAAAATAGTAGTAACTTGGTTTTGGTTGGGTTAAGTAAGAGTTTTAATTCTGAGAACCATTTTTCGACTATGGTAAAGCAGTTTTGGGTTGTAGCTTGGAGTTTGGCGAGAGAGACGTCAGAGCAGATCAGGGTGGAGTCATCTGCATATTGAATGCAGGTGGCTTTGGGAATGACTGAGTGAAGATCATTTATAAAGACAGAGAAGAGAAGGGGACCGAGAATAGAGCCCTGGGGAACACCAATATTATTGGGGAGTAGGTCCGATAGCCTGTTTTGCCACTGAACAGCTTGTTTTCTACCAGAGAGGTAAGCATTAAACCAGCTTATGGTTAAGTTGCTAAGATGAAGGGTTTCCAGGGTATGGAGCAGCTGCTGGTGATTGACCATGTCGAAGGCTTTCGATAGGTCAAGAAAGAGAGCGGAGGATATTAGTTTATTATTGCGGTTGTAATTGACTGAGTCAACAAAGGAGAGAAGAGCAGTGGTTGTGCTGTGATGGGGGCGAAAACCATGCTGGGTGTTAGACAAGAGGCTATTAAGGGTAAGGTGGCTTATGAGTTGTTTGTGAACACAACGTTCCATAATTTTGGCTAGTGGAGACAGTATTGCTATGGGTCTATAGTTGGATGTGTCCGTGGAGGTCCCTCCTTTGTGGAGAGGGATGATATAAGAGATTTTCCAAATTGAGGGAATGGTAGCTTCAGTTATGGTTCGGTTAATCAAGATTGAAATGGGATATGCTATGACATCAGATGCTATTTGTAAGTATTCGGCTGGGAGTTAGTCAGCCGCTAGGGTGGTTGGTTTGGGTTTTTTCAAGAGAGTACGTATATATGAGGTAGATGTTGGTTGTAAGTTAAAGGAGGGGTGAGTAGGGTCTTTAGTTAAAGTTACAGATGAGGGAGTAGAGGCAAGCTGACTGGCTAGGGACTGAATGGTCTCGGTAAAAAAAGAGTTAAAGGTGTTGGCTATTTCTTCTGGATCTTTCCCTATGAGTTTCTCAGGGGTGGAGGTGGTAGATTTGCCTGGATGAAGGAGGTTATTGAATCCAGCCCAAAATTTTTTAGGGTTATGCTGGTGTTTATCCTGGAGGTGACAGAAATATTGTTTTTTATCTGAAGTAATGGCTGCTTTTGTTGCATTTCTAAGCTGTAGGAACTTGGTGTGATCTAGGGGAGTTTTAGTAGCTCTCC